>NC_056729.1:527759573-527872073 GCF_019279795.1 Protopterus annectens
ATTGTGCTCTACAGTATGGCCTGTCAGGTTGTATTGCTGATGTGAATGTTTGTTCTTTAGTTTTCTTTCTGATTCACCCACTGCTCCCTTGTACACCTCCAGTTCACCTATTGTGCATCTCACCCAGTCTCCCCTTGGCAAATTATTACATTACCTGTCACCCCCCACCCCCATATTCCACACACACCATCCATCCCTTCTCTGGTTGATGGCCCATGGCACAGTCAACAGAACACATTGCGTACACTACATATCTCTGGTACCAATATGGTTGTGAGGACTACCCTAGCATTTTTAATCTTCCACATGCTGTACTTCATGCACATAGGTACACGCAAATACTTATCTTTCATGACATGGTAGGTAGACCCAGATAATACCTGTTCATCTTTGGGCCGTCCTGACAAGGACGACTTGGACCATGAATGGGCAGATATTGAGCGAATGCTCTGACCATTGGTAGGGTTGCCACCTTTTCAAATGAACACAATGGGACATTTTCAGGACACACATCAGATTTTACAGGCCAACACATACTCACGGTCAGTACAAAGGATAGTACATTAGTTTTATGCCTAAATGAAAGCTTAGTGTTGTAGCAGTTTAGTTGCTTATTCTGTTTCTTGTAACATTTAGGTATTTTACATATGGAAATAAGTATTGTATGGAACTATTGCATAAAATATGGGACATAATTATGTCCTACAATCGCAGGACATTTAACATTTATAATGGTTTTTGTATGGACACAACTGCCCAGAGGGGGACTGTCTCTCACAATGTGGGACAGGTGGTAACCCTAACCATTGGGCTAGGCTTAGCAAATGGCAGCGGCACGCTAACACACTGCATTTCGCTTCCACTTGGTATAACAATCAACACTACAATGGAATATGGGCACGGGGTTTTAAATGTCATTTGTTTGAGGGACGGGGATTCAATATTCAGCTACGTGCCTTTGTGTTTACTTTTTATTTTGGTGTTCGCAAAACTGTCTTGTATGCTTTGCATACATTTCAGTATCTATGGACACTGACAGGAGTGATTATTATTAGAGGCAGGCTGTACTAGTCAGCATTTTAGGTTGCGTGTATGCAGCTGAGATGTTCACGCCTCCGTGCAGCGCTTAGACATGCCCCCTGCACTCACTCACGTTTCCCATGCACATGGACGTTGCGGCAGCACGCCTTCATTAATATGCATCTGGTGCTGCTGCGCCATCTCTACGCTGCACGGTTGGCGCAAGGCTAACACCATCCTTGTGCCGAGCTTCATGAATCCCAGGGAGCATTATTGATGTAATGAATATGAACTCATAAGAACTTAAAGAAGCAGCTCTTGACAGACAGGCCTTAATTGTTAAAGCCCTTGAAGTTACATAAAGTTGTACTTGTCTAAGCAACCAAACAACAGCAAGAACAATTTAAGAAATTCTCTCTGCCTTTAAAGAGGTATTTAGACCCATTCCATAAGAAAGAAACTTTGGATGGGAAAAGCATAGGTTCATAGGTTCATCTGGAAATGAAATCCTTTTGAAATAAAAAAAATTGACAGCATAGTGAAAGTTTTCTTCTGGTTTGTTTGCCATCCAAAGGGATGTCTTGAGAAAATTGTGAGATAGACTATTTCAGGTATGTTTTAACCATTGCAAGTATCTTGACAGTGTCCTGATGATTTTCAGGTATTATATAAATTGATCCAGATGAGTCTAAAGTTGCATTCACACCAGGAGCATGGTTTGCTTTTTCTATCACTGTACCGTCTTTACCATAAGTTCTCCACCAAGCTGAAATAAGATCACTTGAACTGTTTGAATTAGTGAATGAAAGTCACATTTCTTATCCAATCCATGAAGAATAATAATGTCACATCTATTCCTTGCTTCAAGTCAAGAGTTCTCTGCTTCACCAAGGAAATCTCAGTTTCATGTAAATGGGTCTTTGACTTAATATTAGAACTGCTGTCTTCACATTAAGAAATGTTCTTGTTTTTGTTTTCTCCATTCTTTTAATAAGTTTTCTGAGAGTGCTATTAATACCCACAAGCTGAGTGGACATTTTCTTAACTTTGATGCTGGGTAGCCCAATGGCACAGAGACAAAGCTTCTCTTTCTACTGCCAGCAACCCAAGTTCAGAAATGGACACCAGGCATTTGTAGGTCCAGTTAAGTGACAGTGAGGATGAAGTGGCTGTCAGTCATCCCACCTTCAGTGGGAGGAGGGTAACAGGTCTTTCAATTAGACTGTAGGTGGACAGTGACATCTTTGTCATCTCTACATTAGTAACTTCCTAAGGTAAGGAGATTACATGGCAGCCATAAGAATGATGTCTCCTGGTCCATGTGTGCAGCTCTAAGAAGGATCCCACACTCTCCAGGATGACAAATGAGTTACCATCAAGGTCAACTTCCTAGGTAATTGAGGGGCTTACCTTTTAAAGGCTTATAACAGGGGTAACTGGGAGATCCAAGGGCTGAATGGGTATGGACGCCATTACAACAGCTGACTTTTTTTGGAAGTTTGGGTATCATTATATTTGTTCCCTGTGCTCTCCATAACAGGGGATTCCTTCAGCCATTGATGGGTAAATGTAAAAGCCCCAAATCATACATACAAAGAAGGCAAATAGTTAGAAACAATCTGAAATAACAGGTGGATGTAGTAATAATAGATTTTCTGACAAAAAATAGACTTTAAATGTTAATTGGGATGAGTGTAACAGGCAAAAGCAGAATATTCTTTAGAGCAAGCAGAAAGTTCTCCTCACTTACTAAAGACTGTTGTGAAAGTCCCTATTTTCTTTATTTGCTAACTGACTAAGCCCACTAGGCACAAATGCCTCCTTTCAAGTATAGCCAGTGAGCAGTCTCTGTGGCTTGTTAGGAATCATGGGGATTTGGAACTGATAAGTCAGGGAGGTAAATGGATCACAGAACAACTGGATGTAAGTCTTTAGCAGCTTCTAATCTTAATCTTATGTACTAAACTACTAAACACATCAAATAGATTCCTATTCAAGTCACTTTCTTTGCAGTTGCTTTTATTTCAGCATTGACACTACTCTCTTGATGTAATTATCAGAACTTGAATCCACATTAATGAGTTGTATGTTACAAATAAATAAAACTGCTGGTGGCAGTCCATATCTCAACTGTTTCATCACTACATGTGGCAGATGAAAATAAAATGGAATTTTGCACAGCTTGCATTCTAGTTCCACCCAAAATATGTGTTCCTTTTTGCTTGTGTAAGAAGACTTGGTTACAACTTCTCCTCCCAGTTCTGCTGATACTACATCATGAGACCATTACATCATGGCTCCTCCTTTCAGCAGCATCTCTTCTGACATGTCTCTTATTGAAGACAAGGGAAAGGTAGTGGTGAAAGATATTTCTACCCCATTTATCTGGATGTGTACCACTGGTTTAGAAGTGGAAATTCTACCTCAGAAACCACATGTTCACCATTGTGATGAACAGACATCTTGTTTTTAACCTGATACATATACTGGTTGTTGCTTTGGCTCATTTCCTCTTTGAAAATGTCTTAATTAATCTTCATATTACTACCAGTGTATACCGATATCAAAGTATAACACAACATTCACTAAGTTACACATGGTGACTAGTCAGATGGTATTAATACCCCAAGATGATGCCTTGTGCATGTCACTGGTAATGTGTGTCTTGTATACCCTTTGTTATTTTATTATTTATTTATTTTATTTTATTTTTATTTTATATTTGTTGACTGGGATAGTCCGACTGGATATATGTCCATTTTCATCAGAGGCCCGGGGAGAAAAGCTTCAGATAACACAGATAGAACATAACAGATATGAGTCAAACATATTTACAAAGCCCTCTAGCAGGTACTAGTATACAAAAAACAACAGGTTGCAGCAAGCTATTATGAGCAAGAGATGCATACAATATTAATTTAAATAAGGCATTAAACAGGTGGTAACCCTAACCATTGGGCTAGGCTTAGCAAATGGCAGCAGCACGCTAACACACTGCATTTCGCTTCCACTTGGTATAACAATCAACACTACAATGGAATACGGGCACGGTAGTGATTAATCAGGGTTAGTACAGGGACAAAGCCAGTGCTCTTTAAAATACTGCTTGAGGCCTTTTTTGAAGAGACTTAAAGAAGGTTCAAGGGTAAGGTTAGATGGAAGTGAATTCCAAGTTTTACCAACAATGTTGGCAGACAGGGAGTTGTCGGATGAGTTAATGGCTTTGTGGGTTTGGACCAACAGTTTATTGGATGATCATAGTTGCCTTGAATTACTGTATGGCTTTATGATATTTTTGAGAGCCAGAGTATCTTCAGCGTGGTACAAAATTTTGTGTGCTATTATAAGCTGATTGAACAGAAGTAGGCTAGGCAGTTCTAGCCACCCAAGAAGACTGAGATTTTGACAGTGATGTGTCTTACATGTTGAGCCTATGGCAAATTTGGCAATATGGTTGTAACAGTGAGAGAGCTTACTAAGTTCAGTTTTGCTCAAATTGGAGAGTATGGGGGAGGCATACAGAAGGGTAGAGAGTAGGTGTGCGCAGGCGATTGCAGTCCTAGCTAATGGAGTTAGAAAAAGCTTGCTTCTGTATAATGAGCCAAACTTCTTATTAATGATTTTTATGGTTTTATTGATATGCAGACCAAATGTGAGATTATTGTCCACTATTACTCCTAAAAGCTTAGTATGGTCATTTGGAGAGATAGAGGTACCATTGTTGGATGTTATGGAGAAGGAAAATGGGGTGGATCTACTGGTGGGGGTAAAGAGGAGCAGTTTAGTTTTATTGGGATTTAACAACAGACGGTGATTAGAGATCCAATTTTCAATAGTGTTAAATGTGTTTTGTGTTAAGGTTTGCAGGTCTAAAGGGGAAGAGACCGTACAGATCAGGGTACAGTCGTCTGCATATTGAATGCAGGTTGCATCAGGGATGGCAGTATGAAGTTTGTTGATGAAGACAGAAGAGTAGAGGACCTAGAATAGAGCTGAGGAACACCAAGGGTGAGAGGTAGCAGGGTGGACAGTTTGTCTTGCCATAATACAGCATGTTGTCTGCCATTCAGATAGGATAGGAACCACTGAATAGCATGGCTATCTAACTATCCAAGGAGATGGATTTTAGGGAATGGATGAGTAATTTGTGGTTGACCATATCAAAGGCCTTCAACAGGTCTAGAAATAGGGCTGAAAATAACCTGTTGTTGTTCCTATTTTGGAATATGGTATTTGTAAAAGAAAGGAGGGGAGAGGTGGTGCTGTGATGTGGTCTAAAGCTATGCTGAGAGTTGGCAAGCAGACCGTTCTGAATGAGATAGTCCATAAGCTGCTTATGAATGCACTTCTCCATTAATTTGGCTAGTGGTGAGAGAATGGCAATGGGTCTGTAGTTGGACAGTTCTGTTGAACTTCCACCAGAGCTGTTGGACATGCTACACTTAAAAAATCCCAATCCCTCAGAGCCACACGCTCCAGGGATCTAAACCTTGTCATCACAATAAACAAAACATGCTGGAGGGATAGATTCCTGACCCAGAGACTCCCTAGACTCTGGAATAGACTGCCCATACATGTCACGCAGAAAGCCTCTTTGGCCCTCTTCAAAAGGAACCTTGATGTTTGGATAGGAGAAAGGAAATTCACCCCGGGGATCATGTCAGTTGCCCTGCTAGACAGGGGTCCAGGGAAGTAAATAGTGTGGGAAGAAATAGCCAGGGAATTGTTATGGCTAGGCTTGTATAGGCCCTAGGGCCCATAGCCTAGTACCAACCTATGAACCTATGAACATATGGGATAACGTGGGATATTTTCCAGATTGACAGGATAGTTCCATCAGTTAGTGTTTTATTGATTAGGATACAGATGGGGAATGCTATGGCGTTGGCAGATTTTTGTAGGTACTCTGCAGGAAGGAGGTCAGCAGAAAGGGTGGTTGGTTTTAGTTTTTTGATAAGGGATTGGATAAAAGTGGTAGAGACAGGTTGGAAGTTAAAGGGGGATGAGACATGGGTGTGTTAGTGGTAGAGTTAGAGTGGCTGGGAGTAAGTTGATTAGCTAAGGACTGAATAGTTTAAGTGAAAAGGTTATTAAAGGCAGTGGCAACAGTTTCTGGGGATTTATGGGTGTAGTTTGATGGGGTTGGTCTAGTAGATTGTCCTGGATGAAGAAGTCAGTTAATACCTGCCCAAAACTTTTGGGGATTGTTTTGGTGTTTAAATTGGAGGTTCTGGTAGTAGTTTTTTTTGTCTCGCAAAGTACATTTTTTGTATAATTTCTAAGTTGACGATATCTCACTTGGGGGGCTTTAGTCATTCGTCATTTGGTCCAGCCTATATTTCTAAGTTTGATTTTTATCTTGGTTTCCTTTGTGAGCCATGCAGCAGTATTACATTTAGTCTTTATAGTACGGGCAGGAGCATGGGAGTCAAGGATGCACAGGAATTTATTGTTAAAGAAAGTTATGGCTTCATCTAGTGGTAGATTTTTTAGGATTGATCAGTTGACCGATTTAAGTTCATTTAGGAAGTTAGTAGGACTGAAGTTCTTATTATTTTTGATTGTTTTGTATGTAGTCTTGTGGTGGGTTTCTGCCTTATGCTTAATAATATATTAGTGAATGATCACTTAGGTCATTGGGGAGAGTCCCAGCTCTATACAAGCTTGGGTGGCTATTGATAATTACCCAATCTAAGATACTTTCCCTGTTGGTGAATTTACTAATCCTAGTGGGAGAGGTTATTATTTGTGTGAACCCAAACAGATTTATATGGGTGACAGGGGATTCAGCTTAGCAGATGCACCAGTTGGTGTTAAAGTCACCAAGAACTATGGTTTCTCGGGGGTAGGTAGTGCATAACCATTGGAGAATATCTTCCAGACTGCTTATTTTATTGCCTGGGGGAATGTAGACAAAGACAATATTTATACTCTTATTATTGTTAATTTGCAGTTTGCTAATGAGGGTTTCTGCGTTATTAAATGGGGGCGGTTGAACTGGATCTCTATTAACACAATGTATTTTTGTAAAGAACTGCTATCCCACCTCCCTTCTTAGCTGTTCGGTCTAATTGGTGTATGTTGTAGCCCGGGGATAATACCTCATTATCAGTAGTAGCAGGTTTAAGCCAGGTTTCTGTAAGACACATTATGTCTGGGGAATGAACTGCTAAGAGGGCATGCAGATTGGGGATTTTATTATTTATACTTCGAATGTTCAAGTGAAATGTCAGGAGAGCATTTGTGGGACTGTTAAGGGGTAGTTTATTGATGAGGTTGGTGGTGTAGGCACTATTGTCACCAGGTGGAGATGGGCCAGGGTTGGGATGGATGTCCCATCTGTAATGAGGTTATACTGAAATCTGATTATGAGTTTTAGAAACTTATGAAGAATTCTTAGATAGTGCTTGTCCCTTGGATTACATTTTTATAGGGCGCAGTTTTCAACCAGGATTTGGCAGGAAAGGAAGGAGAAAATTTGGGTTGTAGAGAGAGAGAGGGCCACTTGGTGATGTGTGAGATGCTGGTTGGGAGGAGGAAGAAATAGGGGGAGTGGCTAGGATAGTATAATTTTAACAGTACTGGGGGTGGGTGGGAATAGGAGGCAGGGAGGCGCAGAACGCGCCCAAGTGGAGTGAGGGTGAGCAGAGCAGGGCTAAACTGGACCACAAGATTTATACAACAATTAAGTAAAATGTAAGTTTATAATGGGGATATAAGTTATTTGCCTTACTACATTTTAAAGATGGCTCCCAGAAGAGTCGGTATTGATATAGCCTCCTATGAGAATGGCTCAGGGGAGGGGGGTAGCAATTATCAGTGTGAGATTGGGTGGCTAGAACTGGTTGCAAAGCAACCCCATACGGAGGGAGTCCAAAAAGAAAATAAAAAAAAAAACAGACAGGAGCCATAAAATGTAAGTAAGACAATACACTATGTTAGAGCTTTTCAGCTTACAGAAACCACATGTTGCTAGCAAGCTCTTTAAGGATGAGTAGAGCTAAGGGAATTGGGACTGAACTAAAGGTCTGGTGCTGCTGCATGACACCAAGCCTAGCTCTTTGCCTTGCAGCATGTGATTGTCACCACAGAGCAGCATCAGGTGACTGCAACAGCATGGCTGTATACCACAAAAGATGTTCTGACAACAGCTACGGTACACTACAGTGCTGAGATGTTTTGTAAGTATTAAGCCATTTAAAAAGTGTTATAACTAAAACATAAGACACAGAACTGTTATACAGTGTTATTGTTTGTCTTTGTATAGTGCATGTATTGTTTATATGTATTATGTGTCTCATCTACTGTGTCAGTGTTTGCATGTTTTGGTTAATCTGTGATTTGTTATTCCCTTTTTCTATAAGGAATTATACATCTCACTGACAAGATGCAAATAGAAATCAATATGGAAACAGCTCCAGTTGCCAATATCCATGCTTTATTAAACTGGGAATGCATTGTCATTGTGGATTGACACTTTTCTTTCTACAACAAAGCTTAGAATTTGTGTAATTTAAGAAAATTATTAACTAGTTCTAGTCTTAAACCACAGGTTTTATAGTAACCTTCATATCAATAGATCCATGGTCTGGCATAAGTGCTTGGCTTCCTTGTTCCATACTGCAAGACATCCATTTTCTTCATGTCTCAGATACTTGATTATCAATGCTTTACTTACTTTGTCCTTAGTGCAGCAACATAACAGAGTTTAATTATATTCCAGGGGAGCCATGTTTCAGATGGGATACCAGAATAAGGTCATATATGTCTGCATTGATTCAGATCAATGTTAAATATTGCACAGAACATTCATGTTGAAGAGGAAGGGAACTTGACCTTCCTAGTATTTTGATCAGATTACCCATGACCCCTGTCTTCATAGCATATTTCTCAAGTGTTATTGGTGTTTATGGATATTCCTTGTTTTGACTCCATCTCCTCTTTAAATTAGTGACCATTAGAAAAAAAAATGCTTGTGGATTATAGTCAGTATAATAGCAACTGTTACAGTTACAGACTTCTGTTACTTCAGAAAATACACGTTAGTTCAAGTTTTCTTAGTCTGATAAGTTTCTAAATCAGCAGGCTAACAATTGTCTAACAATTGTCCTCAATTTTAGGTCTTTGTCCTTGATTACTTTTTGTTTTATCCCTAATTCTGGACATAATAGGTTGAGAAGTTTGTTTCATGGACGAGTAATATTGAATGACACAGTGTAGCTACTCATTTACAAAATGAAAACATTACTGAGTGTTTTCTCCTTAACAGCAGATTATGTCATAAATGATCTTTGCAATGATGCTTCTGAGTAGTTATGCATTGCATTTGTAGGCCTGTAACATATTCTGGTAGCTCTGTTTTACATATAAGCCTTGTGTACCTATTAAGTAGATGTCTGGAGTTTCCCACTGATCAGACATGAACTGTAGGTCTGAAAACCAACTGCAGGAGAGAAAGGGACCATGCTGCCAGGAGCTTTTAACAGAGCAGGAGAATGTTGGCAGAAAATACAACTAAAAAAGCATATAATATGCTTGCTTATATATGTATAAGACAGTAAAACATCATTAGTAGCAAGCAAGTTAATGAAATCAGTTCATGCAACATACTTGTAATATGATTCCATCTACTTTAATGTCGTATTACCCTGAAATTAATATTAACTAAAGAATTTCAGCTTGTGCTTTATTCTTCTTACAGACTCAATTATTGTAATAAATATAATCCAAATAAAAGTGCAGCTCAGATTTCAAGTTTCATATTTTAATTGTTTGACATTTATGTGTCCCTGCTTGAATAAAAAGATATAAAATAATTAAGCTACACAAATAAGTAGTCATTAAAACATTGTCAGTGTTGAAGAAAAAAAAAAGACAACAGTAATAAAGTACTTTTACACTGCACATATTTAGCCAAGAACCTTAACAATTCTAAAAATAATTCAGAATTGCAAATGTGGCATGAAGGCATCATATAGCCCCCACGCATTTGCTCCATAGTTAATTTTTACTCATGAAGGTAGTAGTAGTATATCTTCTTGTAATTTATGATGAAGTAAAAATAAAAGAACATTTTATGAGGATAATGCTGCACTACACAGAAGAATTTATTAGGTATAATATAAATGAACTGCCCAAATGAAAATAAAAAGTTGTTCTCATTTGTAAACTTTGAAAGACCTACTTGAGGACAGACTCAGAAGCAGGGTCAATAGATAGAAAGAGAAGGAAAACCATAGTTATGTGGAGTCATTGTTTAGCAGTGGAATGAAAGATAGCAATATGCACATTAAAAAAGGCATCCTAAATGTAGATATTGTGACAGAGGCAGAGATGTGAGAAAATCATTGGCTAAGACTGGTCATGCTATGATATGATTCAAAGCCACTAGACTGTTGCTGGAAATTGTAGTAGATATAGTTCCTTGTAATTGCAGGAGGTTAGATTTTAGTTAGTTAGGAAAAATGGAGATAAATAATATTATAGGGTGATAGTAACAGATGACAATATATAGGATATATAACGTATCAAAGAACATGAAAGAAAGGCAGGCTGAAAAGGGTCTCTGGAGCATTCTACCTACTCAGTTACCAAATACTAAATAAATAAATAAAATAGATAAATAAGACAAAGAATTGAGATGAGTATCACAAGAATAAGGAAGTGTGAAAAAATGACCACATTGGCTAAAGCTGGAGACAATAAAGTAATAAATGTAACGAGGTAGAATGATGTAGAATTTGTTTTGCATGTTTTTAAATGATAGCATACAAATAGCAACTGCTAGGTTTTGTATTTCTCCTGATGATTTGTGAAATACCAAATGTTTGCTAAGGCAGTTAATTTTAAGACTAAAAAGTAACCATTCATTAACTGTAAGCCTACAAAGTTGTTTGGTCGTTAACTTTTTTCTTTAAATGCAAAACCTAATGCAAACTTAAGCTGGTGTAACTACTCCTGCTCGGTATAGAGCACTATAAACGTGATGTCTTAAAATGGCATAAGCTTACCATTATTGAAATAACTGATTTGCTTATTTACTCGTGTACTGTGTTCCACTCTATCATCTAGAACTAATCTCCCTTCTCCCCTTTCATTCTGACTATATTATACTTCCTGTATTTGTGATTTCTACTGTACTCACTTAATTGCTGTCTGTATAAAGGTTTTAAATACAGTGTACATACTGCTCTTTTTTCTAACTTTAACATATTATCTTTTACAACCTCCATTTCCTGTTTTTGTAAACTAACCTCTCTCCTCTACCCTTCTTTTCCTAGATTTTGTAGTTTAGCAACTTGCCAGCACACTAAGTTGAAAAATACCCACTTCTCCTGGTCAGCTACAAACCAAAGGTCAGGTGCACACTAAGTTCTCGATCCCTGTGGTCTCGGTTGCAAACCAACAGTGAATAAGTTGTATGCCTGTTAATTTTTTTCTTTTGTCTATGCCATTCCATATGCTTCTATACTAGTGGCGCCTCATACATCATCAGAACGCACTCAAATTTCCCTTCCTCTCCTCTACAAACCCACTGTACTACCAAAACAATTTCTTTTCTCAGTCCCAAACTTTCTCACCTTAGATATCATCTCACAGGAAGTTTCACCTCTACAGTAAACTGGTTAAATAAATCTCAATTGCTAAAAACCACAAATAGCGGGCGAAAACTGAGCCAGCAAGTAAAAACAACAAAAACAGTTTAATAAGCGCTTTCGGAAAAGCTAGTACTTTTCCTTCATCAGGTCTGATGAAGGAAAAGTACTAGCTTTTCCGAAAGTGCTTATTAAACTGTTTTCATTGTTTTTACTTGCTGGCTCAGTTTTCGCCTGCTATTTGTGGTTTTTAATAGATTTTAGTCTTTTGCTGAAATCTCAATTGCTCTTAAATCCTAACAAAAGCAAACACATCATATCCCTTCTTAAAACCATAAATCAAAACAACACTGACCTTTATATTATCTCCTTAGACAACACAAAAATTGAAAATGCCACAACACAAAATTACTAGGAGTTATCTTTGATAACAAGTTTAAAATCTGATCTGCACATTGACAGTGCAGTCCAAATGAACAGTGTAAACTAGGCTATATTTACAGAGCAAAGCACTTGCCAAGTGATCATAGTGAAAGCTTAGCTGCCACATGTCTTTTCTTTCCTACTCTCCTATATGCCTCAACAATGCTGCCACATGTCTTCTCTTTCCTACTCTCCTATATGCCTCAACAATATTCACAAGTCTCAGCTCTTCCACCAAATACAAACCAGAAAGCACCTATAACAAAATTAGCAAATTTGCCTGCAGCTTACCAAACCTCTCCTACCACTGTACAGTACTCACCTTCAGCTGGTTTGAACTTCTTCAACATATTACCTTCTCGCAATTACTCAAGGACATCAACTTAAAATAACCTCGCTGAAAAATCTCATCAAATGATATGTACCAAGTAGAGCCATAAGATCCTCAAAACTTAAACTATTCTTTGTTGCCATCTCCAAGGCATGGAACAAACTTCTAAACCACATCAGCCTTTTAAATAACCTGCTACAATTCAAATCTACCCCAAAACACATGGCAGCTAATAAACTATACATCAGCATCACACCTACAGTACCCTACCTACCCTACTCCCAATTTCCATCCAGCACTATTACATCTGAACTTAAAACTAGCTAACTCCATCAACACCTCCCCTGCATCCATTCATTGCATCACATCTCCTACCTTGTTGAACTTTCTTTGCAACAAGAATAATCTCTCTTTCTCACTCTAACAGCAATCTCTTTACTCCCCTTGCTGCTAACATTGTACTCTCATAGATAACGCCCTCTACCTCCACTACATTACTTTATCTTACCTAACACAATACACCATAATGATATCTTCTGCCTCTCCCTCCACACCTCCACACTTCAAAACTCTCCATCATTAATTTTTAGATACCTTGACCCTCATTCAGCCACAACTCAAGCATGCCTTGCAATTTACTCCCCTGATAGAGTCATAGCCACAGAAAGCTGGCTTAAACCAGAAATAAAAGACAATGAAATACTACCCCCAGGATTTAACATTTTCCAACCTGACAGAAAAAAAATAAGTGTGGCAGTGCAATAGCAATCATTTGCAAAAACACCCTGGAAGTTAGTCTCTATTCACTCCTTCTACCCAAATTTAACATTACAGAATACTTATAACAAATTTCAGACTTAACAACAAAAAATTCATCTGCATCACCAGACTATATATATCCCACCAGGTCCAAATGTAAGCCCTGTAGAAGATCTTCAATACTGGCTATCTGACAATATACCCCAAGAAAACATCATAATGAATGACTTTGACATAGACTGGAATTAAAATGACGTGACCACCCCTACAACAATTCTCTTTGGATTTTCATAATTGGTAAATAGTAAAACCAGAGTACATACACATACTTATAAGGAATCCAGAGTACATAAACATGCTAATAAGGAATCCACCTTAGAGTGAATTCTTATGAATAACTCTAGTACCATAAAATCAGGTTGCCTAGCTGACAGTATTAGTGACCATCTGTCAACTTACGCTGTTAGAAATACATAGAATTGAATTAATCCTTAAGTCTTAGTGAGTACCTTCATAAGGTAGACCCTGTTTTTCACAAAGTCTCACTAAGATGACATTGATATATAGACTGTATCTTATATAGCATATATCACTGAGAGAACTAGGTTAAAAATAAAATGATAGCTGGGTGAACAAGACCCAGGATAAAAAAAAAGTGCCCAATCCTGGAAAGAGTGCTGGTTCCAGGACTGGAAAAAAATGACAGTGCAGAATCCTGAAGACACAGAAACATTACTACAATAGGGGTAGGCCAGGCCCAGGGGGAGGATGACCCAATGTTGTAGACGGAAGTAGTAGTCCACATAAATCACAAAAACTGACAGGCCAAAAAAGCCATAAAGATGATAGAGTGAACTATCGAGGATAAGAAAGAAATTATCTATTGTTACTATTATACAAGAACTCCAGAATGTCCAGACAGAAGATGTACAAAAAGATTAAGAAAGAAATTAGAGGAAAGAAAAATGCTTCCACAAGAAAAACTGTCAGAATTTTCACATATTTTCTTTTGCATCTATTTCATAAACCTAACACCTGCTTAGCCTTTAGCTTTCTATCATTTTGTTCCAATGCTTTCCTATGTTATGTACTCATGTGTGATTTTAATATGAATCCTATATGAATTTTGTACTGTACATATTATGCATTTTAATATGAATATTTTCTGTTACTAGACTGTACTCTGTGGAGCTTTTCTCCATGGGCCTCCACTGAAAATGGGCTATGTAAGCCCATTCGGACTTTCCTGGTAAACAAATGGAAATAAATAAAATAATTAATAACTAAAATAAATAAATAAATAAATAACAAATTGTGTTCATTAATACAACAGATTTATGAAAAACATTATATAGACCAGGAAACCCTGGGCAGTCTGGAAAAAGAAACAACTGAGGAAGTGTGAAAATATAAAGAACCAAATTTAAAGACTTTTTAAAGGTATAAAAATTAAATATGGACATAAGAAATAAAGAGAGTTCTGATATGGTACAATATTTATGCAAAGAAGGAAGCCAAATTAATCAGTAGAAAAAAGGCACCCCAAAGATATTTGAAGAGAAATTCAGACAAAGGCATCTGGACATGGAAAATGTTGCAATACAAAAAATAAGAAAACAAAGTGAAAAAATAGAAAAGAAGTCAGTAATGGCAAAGTTAAAGAAATGAAAACTGAAGTCATGGATTACCTGTGAACTGAAGGATTTAATGCAGAAAATCTAACTCTGATAACATCACAGCAGGATAGAGCAATGGATCCCCAAATTAAGGAGAAAAGAGCAGAGTGAGAAACATTTGATCAGTTGCCATATGAATATAGTTTGGAGCCCTCCATAGGAAACCAGTGCAAACAATCCACTGGAATTGCGTAGCAAGGGAAGGAACAGGAAACTGTGGCAACTCTGACACAGTCAATTTTGGGGAGTGATAGGCCACTGAGTTCCCATATGAAAGAGCAACAGATGACACAGGATGAAACTGAAGAGAATGTGGCCCAGGTATTATAGAATACCTGCAGGAAATGGAGAACAAAGAATGTGCCCTCAGTTTAGAAGAAAATGATCTAATAGCAGAGTTGCTTGATTTAATAGAGATGGACAGACATATTAAGATCAATGAAAGAAACAGACTTCATTTGACAGTATCCCACATCCATGGATAAAAGAGTGCTTAAAATATATGACACACTCTACACATTACAGCGACCATGAAATAATGGCAAACTACTTTGCAGTTAAGTCATGATAAAGGAGAATTTATTATTACAGGGATAAAAATTCAAAGGGGGATATTCCAGGGTGACTTGTTGTCATCACTACTCTTTTGTTTTGCCCTTAACCCTTTAAGCTGTCTACTTAACAGATTAGGTCATGGCTACAGTTTGGCTCCCAGAAAACAACAAAGTGTAAAGACTTCTCATCTTCTTTTTGTAGATGATTTAAAACTGTATAGTTCCTCAGATGAGGAACTGAAAGCACAACTGCAAGTGGTCAAAACTTTTTCAGATGATATAAGAATGTTATTTGGTCTTGATAAATGTGCAAAACTAACCTTTAAAGCAGGAAAGCTGGAGCACCAAGTAAACATCAGTTTGGGACAGGAATGTGATATTAAATAACTTGAATAAGAGGAAGAGGGAGTGTATAAATATAAGGGAATTGATGAAGGATCAACAATAAAACAGGAACAAATACAAATAAAACTTAGTAATGAATATTTTAGAAGACTAAAATCAATACTGAAAACAGCTCTGACATTTAGGAACAAAGTCCAAACTATAAACCAATTTGCTCTTCCTATCCTAACTTACAGTTTTGGAGTGACTGACTGTCCCCAAAAGGTGTAGGATCAGTTGGACAATAAAACAAGAAGGATACTTCATACTCATCAAATGATTTATAATAATCAGAGTATATCAATGCTACATATTTCCTGTTCTGAAGTAGGTATGGGCCTCCTCAAAATTGATGACATGAATAGATCTGTAATCGTGGGACTGCATACATATCTGCTGACCTCACAAGACCCAAATGTAGTGAAATTTTTGAAACAAGAGGAGAATAAGTCTAAGATGGCTTCCTTGTTTAGTTTAGCAGAAACATATTGGTGTCAAGCAGGAATGGAAATCAAACCAGAAGTAGATAAAAATCAGGCAGCAACTGAATGTGTCAGAAAACAAAAGAAATAATATAAGGTGAAGGATCAGATGAGAAGGCAAGAAATGTGCAAAATGCATAGACATTTGCAAGTATAGAAAATTCTTGGAAAAACCTCATGTTTATTAGGATCAAACACAGGAATGGTAAAGCAGATGAATTTAAACCAAAAGAAGAAAGGTTAATATTGGTGGCCAAGATAGTAGACAATGTACATGTTAGTTACAAAGTCCATTGAACATGTGGAAGAAACAGACAAATGTAGGTTTTGTAAAAGAGAACTGGAAAACAGTTGCACATATTGTTGCTGGTTGTGATATACAAATAGCAGATGGACTGTATATGAAAGGCATAATAATGTGGCAAGACTGTTGCATTGGGGATTGTGCAAACATTATAATATTGAAGTAGCTGAAAAACACAGGAAACATGAGCCACAAAGCATTATAGAAAAATGATGACGTTTATATTACATGGGATAACCCATTGTCAATAGTTCAAAAAATAGATGTGAGAAAACCAGATATAGTAGTCTATGAAAAGAAGACAAAAGTAGCATTGATCATTGAAGGGTACAGGCACCTAGGCGGTGCGATATCCACCTGTGAGACAGCCAGATGTAGACACATGGCAGGTTGACAATTTAGCTGCAGTGACAAATGCCTGTGGACAATTCCCTGTGAGAATTGAGGAATTCCCTGCACCCTAACCACAGGTGGCTGATACAACCCCCCACAGTGATACACTGTGCACCTCTTTAGAAGCCAACATGTGCCACTGTTAGTGGAACATGTGGCTGGCATAGCATGCCACGTGGGCATGAAAGTGGTAACATGAAACCTGTGTGCTGTGGGCAAAGCCTTTATTAATGCAATATGCAATGTGATGTGTGTAGTGCTTGGTGCATACTAAACCCAAATATCGTCACAACTTATAGAAATGTGCCACAGCACGGAGGAAATCCTGCACATCACTGTATTCACACGTATGTTGTAAGATGTGCTTTAGGCGATGCTCCCTTACAACAATAGCCTTCCTACGGTGTGTCACAGGCATCCCCCTCAAAGGAGATTCCCGTCGGGTATCTGTCAGGTTATGTTCCTGCTGCAGAACAGACAGAAGGTCAGATAGCTGTACAGTAGGGCGTCCCAGTAATACCTTCAGCCGACGATGCCATGTCTCCACCTGGTTGTTAGTCCATGGGAAGTCCATTTCTGAGACATCACACACATTCCAAAACTGCAAAGGGTAGGACAATGGCATTCGTGTCTGTGCTGAGCAGCAGGATGCATACTTGCATGGTCAGCCTCGTACATAATGATGATCTAGAAAAACGCCAATAGGCTGAGCACAGTCCAGTAAGGAAGCCACAATGTCCAGAAATGCAGGGACAACATCATCCAATGGTAGGAATGCCAATGCAATTAGGTAGTGGATGGCAATTGAGAAAGCAGTGTCCGTGCCATAGAGGGCCACAAGGTGGTGATGCTGGATCTGGCACCAGATGATTTGTGCAAAATGGAATAGGCACCCCTTCAGAATACTCCTAGGGAATGCCTTATGGCTGGCACAGATTGCTGCCTTCTCAAAATCGGTCATAATATACTGTGGAGACAAGGTGCATCCCTGTTCAGCGGCCATACCCTTCAGTACCTCCCACAAAGCGGTGTATGCAGACTCTGACTTCCATGTCATGAGACAGTACACCAGGGGTACAATCCTTGTTGAGGTGGGGGTGCCAATACATCCATGTAATGTATACAGCTGGCGACATATATCAGCCTGTGTGGGGAAGGTGCTATCCCCAAGAATGATGTCAGACCTGCACAGATCAGTCAAATTTTGTGTTGTAGTAAGAAGTACCAAGGAATCTGTCCCATCCATATCTGACCTTCTACGGAGGATGAAGCTGCCACTATGGAGTGGATACTAGCTGACATCAATATCCGCAAGTGTTGCTGAAGGTGTAATCATGGATGCCCGTGCCCTCTGCCGTACCCTGGTTATGCTTCGATGAAGGGTTGCATGACAAGGCATCTCCTGCAGTACGTTGTCATCTGCTGTGCCTAGGACACTCTGCATTACCAAGCTTGGCAGTTCATTACCAGTTACCGCCCTCTGCCGCAGTTCTGCTCACAGTGTAGCCACTTGGGCCATTGTTGCATCTGGGCCGTGCTGGTGTGGCAGTGATTTCAGCAGTTCTTCCCCCTCTTCCTGGCAAACAGTGATGGCACATCCTCTGCACACCTTTACTCTCCGCTCGATACATGCCCAGTACCGTTTCGGTGGTGCTTCTTGCTCCAAATGGTAGAGGTACACCACAACTACCAGCATTGGTTTGCCATGTTGGCTGGGCACTGTGCTGTATCTGTTGCCAAGCAGACCGGGGCTATACAGATACATAGATTCCAGCATGGTAGCAGCACTTGTTGATGGCCTCTCAGTATCCATCACAGCCAGTCTAGCTGGGAACAGGATGTACAATCATCCTTGGAGCAAGTCCCTTCCAGACGGTAGGTTACTCACTGTACACCACCTTGTCTTGTACCCTGTGAAGTAGCACTGCCTGCCACAGTGGCCCTGTACAGCTTTTTGCACTCCACCCTGCTCTGACTGCCTCTCCGCTATGGTTTCAATATCTGCAGTTAACACAGCCCTGGAGCTGCCATATGCTTGCAATCTGGTAGGTGTCTACAAAGCCTAATTGCAGCACATGTTCTAAGTGTACTGCACTGGCCCCCTTTAACTCCCAGTTGTTGCTGCCAGCCAATCAGGGTGTTGGGCCCAGTCTCAGTTTCAGTGGCAGAAGTTACATAGGGAGGTATCTCTGTGTTGCACCCTTGTCTGCCTACATGGGACTGTGTACTTGTGTACTCCAATTGCAGTGACAAATGGACGGGTTTGGTTACACCTGCAATACATACACTACTGTGGAGTGAGAGATGGGTTAATGCTACTGTGTATATCTCCTGCTACTCGGTTAGTAGTCCATGCTTGCCCAGGTTGGCATGTTCCCCACCTGACACTGCACTTAGGGGGCTCTGCCAGGACAGGTACTGTCTGCTGCAGGCATGCCTCTAATTTGGGTTGGTCCTATACTAAAGCCCTCCTGCTGTGACATGCTTCCTCATATTACACAAACTGGTCTTGCATTAACGTGTACTGTGTGTGGGGTATTAAGTCTGAAACTAAAGTGTCTGTTCCTTTAAAGTTACAGCCTGACACGTGAGCTGTTATTCTATTCCGCATTGCTCAGGTTTAGCTGTGCTGTGTTATACTGTTCATACTGTGGGTTTTACTTCCTGCTTCTCGGGGAACGTTTCGCTGCTAGTGTGGACAACAGGGGCTGTAAAGGTAATTATTTCTTTTATTTATGTTTTCTGTACACTTGTGTAGCACTACCGATGTGCCGTTTGTCTGCTCGAGCTGTTTCACTTTGCCGGCCATTTACACTTTCGGTTGACAGCCTGCATATTAGCTTTAGGGGCCGTCTGTGTTTGTAGGTTTTCCTACTGCCGTAGATTCCCACGGCATATCTCTCTTTCGGCAGCACCGCTCTATGGTCTAGCGGTGCTGCGGCCTTCTAGTTTCGACGATGTAGCTCGCGGGCATTTGTCTCACGATCTACACGCCGGAACCTGCCTGATTTTTAACAGTATCTAACTGGCCCAGGATGTCTTGAGGTTTAGCACAGCAGTGACAGCATTGTGGTTTTACTCAAAAGGTTCTGTCTCCAGTAGGGCCATAGCACATCAACTATGTTAAATTGCTGTTTTATATAATTATTTATTGCATTTATCCGAATTTTAAATAAGGGAAGTACATATGTTTTCCAGTGTCCTTGTGGCTGGATTTATTGAAGTGCTGTCTTGGCTAATTGTTGCATTGTTTTTTTTTTTTTACTAGCTTTTCACTTTTAGCTAACCTTTGCATACTTTTTACTTTAAGAGGGCTTGGGATTACTCAGTTAGTAGCAGTAGGGAGTAGCTTGGCCTGTCCAAGTTTAGAGACATACAGGAAGGCATAAAGTGAAGCTGTTTTATTAGCTGGAGGGCTATTGGCATTTAGCAGGGCTTTCTACAAATGCAGGCACTTAGAAACTAAATTTCCCATATAAAATTACTTCTGAAACTGTACCCAGTAACTCAGCAGTGAAAGAGCAACTGGTGTGTGCATTAAGGACCACTGCTCCAAGAATCTACTCCTAGATAGCATAGCATTTGCTTCTAGCTGCAAAAGCATCCAAGCTAGCCTGCTATTAACCTTTATAGTACCACACCATTGTAATTCACTTAGAAGTATCTGACATCATGGATATGCACTTTCCCAATTTCTCCATTGCCAGTCTGGTGGATATGGGGATCCTGAGACAATATTGCAACTGTCTCATATTCACTGACAACCAACTAATCCTTAGCGAAACTGATACAGTATACTTATTTATTTTATTTATTTCTATTTTACATTTGTTGACCGGGCTAGCCCAACTGGATATATGTCCATTTTCAGTGGAGGCCCGGGGAGAAAAGCTCCACAACACACAGTAATATTTACAGTAAATTACATTTTACAAAAACAGGTACAAAACAGATTTTTGCCGTTCCTTGTGATTCGGTTTACTGAATCTTAGTACTTGTCAGCTATGGTTAGACATACAAAGAAATCTCTAATAACACTTTAAACAGTTAACTCACACTCTCTTTATTGTTCATAGAAAAGTAACTAGCTTATACAGGTATGGAGATTAATAACCAGAAATAAGTGAGGTAGTTAATCAGGGTTAGCACAGGGGCATAACCACTGTGATTTAAAGTATGGCTTCAGTTTGCATTTAAATAGGTTTGTTGATGAAAGGAAGACTAGGTCACTGGGAAGGGAATTCCAGGTTTTACCAATAGTATTAGTGAACAGAGAATCACCAGCCAAATTGTTAGTTTTACTTATTTGTACCAGTAGTTTATTTGATGAGCATAGGGTCTTGAGGTTATTATAGGGGGTGATAAGGTTTGTAAGTATAGGCGTGTTAGTAGGTTGATACAGGATTTTGTGGGCAACTGTTAGTTGGTTGAATAGTAGTAGATTTGGCAACTCTAACCATACTAGTTGTTGAAGATTGTTACAATGATGGGTTCTGTGGGTAGACTCCATTGCAAATCTGGCAATATTGTTGTAGGACATAGCCAGCTTTTTCAAGTTGCTTTTACTTACTTTAGTATATATAGGGGGGCATAAAGAAGGGTAGAGATTAAGTGGGTACGGGCAATAGTGGTCCTGGCTAGTGGGGTCAGAAAGGGTTTGATCCTGTAGAGGGAATCCAATTTTTTTATTGACTGTTTTTATAGTAGTGTTAATATGGGAATCATAGGTAAGGTTGTTATCTATTAGTACCCCAAGTAGTTTAGTAGTAGTATCAGGAGATATAATAGTACCATTATTTGATGTAACATTAAAATTAAGAGAGGGGCCCTACGGGTGGGAGTGAATAGTAGCAGTTTTGTTTTTTTGGGGTTCAAGATGAGACATCAGTGTAGTAGCCATTTTTCGACTGTATTAAACACGTTTTGGGTTAGGTACTGTAGGTCTGCTGGAGAAGTAGCAGAGCATATTAATGTGGAATCATCCACGTATTGGATACAGGTAGCTTGAGGTATTGCAGAATGTAGGTCATTTATGAAAATAGAAGAGGACCTAATATGGAGCCTTGTGGGACACCAAGGGCAATTGGGAGGTGGGAAGATAAGTTATTTTCCCATAGAACAGCCTGCTGCCTGTTGTTTAAGTAGGATTGGAACCATTGTATAGCCATAGTGTCTAGTGACAGGTTTTTGAGTATGTTTATGAGTAAGGTGTGGTTAACCATATCAAATGCTTTTGACAGATCAATAAAGAGTGCAGAGGATAGAATGTCATTATTGCGATTTTTATTAATACAGTTAGAGAAGGATAGTAAAGCAGAGGTGGTGCTATGAAATGGCTTGAAACCATGTTGACAGTTAGCTAGTAAGTTGTTTTCTAATAGGTAGTATAACAGTTGTTTATGAATGCATTTCTCCATGATTTTTGCCAGTGGAGATAATATGGCTATGGGTCGATAATTTGATAAATCATTAGAGTTACCTCCTTTATGCAGGGGGATTATATGTGAAATTTTCCAGATTGTTGGGATAGTTCCTTCAGCAATGGTTCTATTAATCAGGATGGATATGGGGTAAGTTATGGCTTTTGCAGCTTTTTGCAGGTATTCTGCAGGGAGTAGGTCTGCAGAGAGGGTGGTAGGTTTAAGTTTTTGGATAAGTGAACAGACAAGGGATATAGGAACAGGTTGAAAGTGAAATGATGGGGATGGGTTAGAGATGAAAGTGGATGAAGATGATGGTGGATGGGTTAGAGATGGAGGTGGATGAAGATGATGTGTCAGAGGATAGCTGATTGGCTAGAGACTGAATGGTCTCTGTGAAGAATGTGTTAAAAGTATTGGCTATTTGCTTGGGACTATTGTGGTCAGATCCTAAAGGGGTGGGTGTGACTGAATGGCCTGAGTGTAGGAGTTTATTGATACCTGACCAGAATTTTTGTGGTTTGTTTTGGTGGGTTTTTTGGAGCTGAAAGTACAAGTTTTGTTTGTCTAACAATATGGCTTTTTTGTTTCATTTCTTAGCTGTCTAAACTTTAATTGATCAGCAGTGTTTTTAGTAGTACACCAGTTGGCACAGAGTTTATTTCTAAGGAGGATTTTTTGTTTGGTGGCTTTAGTGAGCCAAGGGGCTGGTTTTGTCCTAGTTCTAATTGTACATGTTGGTGCATGGTAATCTAGAATAGCTAAAAATTTAGAATTAAAGTATTTAACTGCTTCTTCTAATGGTAGGTATTTTAGGGGTGATCAGTCACATGCCTTAAGTTCTTTTTGAAAGCTGCCAGAGTTAAAATCTTTGTTGGTTCTTATTGTCCTGTAGGTGATTAGGTTTTGGATGTCACTTTTATATCTTATTAAGAAGGTGAGTGGTCACTCATATCTTCAGGGAGGGTTCCTACTTTGTAATTTTGGTGGTGACTATTTATGAGAATCCAATCCAAGAGGTGTAATTAAGGAATGTCACTGGAGGCAAGCCATTTGCATGCAAGCACTCAAAATAACAATCAGGTTGTCAGTAACACACAAACTGCACCCATCATGCATAGTGTGCCCCTGACATAGAGATGAACATATGCTGAGGTGATAAATAACAATCTCCCTAAACCCCAAAGACCTCCCAGGCACTCAATCTAAATCAATTATCCTCAGCAAACTCAAATGCACCCTACTAAAACAACACTCAACACACATACAACCACAACCCATGGAGCATCAACTACAAAGCACATAATATGAGCCAACACACTACCCAATACTTTAGTCATAGCAGACCCTAATGTGAGATATACTGATACCCCACTCAGCAGGACAAACAAGGAGAAAATCATGGTTATTTACCTATCTGGGCCAAGCTCTCCAGAGTTACTCACACACTCAGGTCATTAAACCACAAGTACTGGTATGACTCAGTCATAGTCCGTGCAGGTATAAATGACCTGAGGTGTACCTCCCTGGGCTATATGAAGAGAGACATTACGGAGCTCTCGGATTATGTGTTCCATGCTGGTGTCAACCTAACATCAAGCTGCATTCTGCTGTCACCAAGAATGATGTCACTATACAAACAAAAGATGACTGACTTTAATAATTGGCTGATATCATTCAAAGGAGGAACAATTTTTGACAGCATGGGAGGATATGTTCAACAGACCATGATGTTTTGCCAAGAATGGTCTGCAACTGTCCCAACTAGGCTTTTAAATATTGGCTAAAACAATGACCTCTCTCTACTGCTAAAGCATGATTTAAATCATGGAGAGCATGTTGGAAGTGCAGGGGTATAATGCCTTCCACACATTTATATCGGCTACTGCACAGTCAGAGACCAAAGGCGGAGGTGTCCCAATCTACATCAAAAACGAACATACCTCAAGGGTGGTCAACCAGGGTGATGATGCACTTGAGCTTTTCTGTGTCCAAACAACAGTCAAAGCTATAATTGTGGGTGAATTGTGTGTGTGTGTGTGTGTGTGTGTGTGTGTGTGTGTGTGTGTGTGTGTGTGTGTGTGTGTGTGTGTGTGTACGTAATGCCCTAGTTAGGTGGGCTGTCTAGTTAAGTAACTTTGGTTACAGTCTTTAGTATTATTATTATTATTACTATTTTTTTTTATTTATTTTTTTTTTGTAAATCCCTGAGGATTATATCCATCAATGTCAGTTATAAAATTTCATACTTTTGTTGTTCAGTGTCAGTGGTGCAAAAGGTAGCCTAGCCACTTTTGCTGCAGAAGGCTGTGGGTTCTCTTCCCACACCAGGTAGACTGATTGCTGATACTACTGTACAGCATAAGGTGGGGGAGTGCTACCCTCCTTCTTTGAATGAGATGCTTATTTACTATGAAGCAACGGTCTGTTTGCCAGCCATTTCCTATTGCAGATCACCAGCATGCCAGTGTTTTTCTTTTAAGTAACATAGGCAATTTTATTCTTCAAGGGCAACAGACACTGAATTTGTAGATGAGGAACTGAAATGCAAAGTTATTTGCAAGCATTAACATCTTCATTAGTTACAGATCACTTTAATGTGGAATTTTTCAAATGACTTTCACTTCTGCAGGATTATGGAGATTGACTGTTCTTGGTGGATTATAGCAGCAGCAGTCTGAGTGACCTTTGGTTGAAATGTTCTGAAATGGATTGTCTTGTCATTATTGGTTCATATTTTTTTGATTGCTTACTGAAAAATGTTCAAAACTACAAAATTAAAACACACTCTAACAATAGAATTTCACACAGTTTGAAAACAGCTCAAAGGTACAATTAATCCACCACTGGCCAGATGCATTTTCTATGAATGCGGGTTTCAATGCAGTTTCAATGAATGTGAGTTTCAAGGGCAAATCAGTTTACTATTGCTCATAGGGTTGCCAGCTTTCTTTGTAGCTAAAACCGGACTAAGGTCACGCCCCTTGCATCACTCATAACCCCACCCATTCCCACCCCTCTCCCATCAATGCCGCACCCATTTTGTGACATCACAGTGACATCAGCTGATGGGCACGCCCCTTTTCTGTTCCGGATGCCTGCTTTTAGCCAATTTCTCGCCAGTTGCCATAAACACTGTTCAAAACTCTCAGTGTGCATACTGTCTTCTGCTTTACTTCTACAGTCATTACAGATATTTGGATTTAATTTAAAACATTTATTTCAAATTTTATAGCACAAACCACTGATGCACATTTGCTAAACAAAGCAATACAGTCTCACAATGAAAACAGACTTAGCATTAAAACTACTCTGCCTTTAAATCTCACATTCACCGAAACAGCATTGCTCATTGTTTTCCCAAGTTTAGGATGATAACATTTTAAAATGTTCTAAGAAATGACAGTACTAACAACAATCATATCTTACATGGCAATGGCATTAAAACTTCTCTACTCTTGAAACTCACATCCATTGAAACAGCATTGAAACTCACATCCATTGAAACAGCATTGAAACCCACACCACATCCAAAGAAAATGCATGGCCATGAGTGGATAAAGATTACCTTTGGTCTGTTTTCAAATCATAGGCCCCTTGGACACAAAACAAGAAACATTCATGTGTTCTTTTCTTTGATGCACCTTCCTGACTTTATTAAATTATATTCCTTGTATAATACAGCACACTTGTTAGAGCGCATTTTAAATTTAGTGTTTGAACATTTTACAGTTAGATAGGGTTGCCAGCTGTCCGGTTTTTGACCGGACTGTCCGGTTTTCTGACAAATTGTCCGGTTACAATTTTAATTCAAAACCGGACTTTTTAAATTTCACGGCACTGATACTGATGTCATCACGTGCGCAATGACATCAGGTCCCTCAGGTCTACCAGCCTGTCGGAACTGAGCTCAAGGAGCTCACTTCCGGTGTTGCGAGCGGGAAGCAGAAGCCAGCATTTCAAACAGGGGAAGGGCAGCATTTTCAGAATGCAATGGTATATATTATGTTTTGGTGAAACTCAGTATATAGGGTTTTACCTTCATTTTAGGCCAGTTATGAAGTTTTCTTGAAGTAACCGACCTCCGTTTTTGTGGTACATTCTGCCTCTGGCTACTGGCTGTCGAGGGGGAGGAAGGAAGTTTGCTATTGAGGATGGATTTGGAAGTTGTTTCCTTAACTGACTACACAGTAAGGTGTGAGTTTTTGGCACTTTTCTTTTATAGTCATCGGACAGTCCTGTGATATAGTAATTTTATGACCCAAATGATGTGCTTTTGTTTTTTTGGACACTGACAACAACACTTTTTGTACATCCTAAAAATTTGCCTTGGAGTGTCAGCATTCTGTTTTTTGTATAAAGCCCGGTGAGCCCTCTCTATGATCATTCCACTCGCGTTTGTGTCAGTTTGGAGTATGTGCTCAAAAATTTGCAAGACTATTTCATTCAAATGGGCCTGCTCATAGGATTCTGGTACTCCTCTTATTAAAATATTATTATGCCGATTTCTCACTTCCAAATCGGTAAGCTTCTGTTGGAAATCTATCAGGACAGAGTTTTTGGCGTTCATTTCCTCTTTTAATAGAGCTATCTGGTGTTCATTGTTCTTGTTTATGCTCTCAATGTTATCCATACGCTCCACTGTTTAATTTTGTTACCAAAGCTAGCTAGTTGTTCGGAAAAACATTGCACCGCTGATTGCAGTGGCAATAAGGCTTCTTTAAGTTCATCGAAGTGAATGTTTGAGTCAGTTTTCTGTTGCATTTAATTACTTCTTGTTGCTTATGTATTTTTGTTTCTTGGTTACTATCTGTTTTTCTGGGAGGCTATTGCAGATAGCTTGGTTTTAATGGTCTGTGTTTCCATATTATCATTTTCTTGACATTTTCCTTCTAATTCGATAGTCTGGTTTCAGTTTAGGCCAGTGTTATTAGTGGATAGAAGTTTGAAATTCACACGTAGTGAGGAGTCCCCAAAGTGTCTAGGGGCTTTAATTTAGTGATTATTGTTCAAGGAGCTAAATGGAGCATCTCTTCTAGGTTGGCTACCTTTGAGGACCATGAGTCTTGCCCTGAATTTCTTTTTATAGATGAATTAATGAGGCTAATTACCCGGTATTGCTAATATCACCACCACTTAGCTTTGCCCAGGTTTTTGGTGCTAAGAATTGAGAGCTATAGTGAAAAGTACTGAATTTGTATTCCCCCATTATTGGCTTTGTTTGTCCAGGTTTTGTGCTAAGAGGTTGACAGCTATGAGAAATTCACTAAATGATAGCCATTAAGTTTCAGTCTTCCTATTTTTGAGGAACCTGCTGATTTGGCATAGTGGCACGTTGCTCTAACTGTAAAATGTTCAAACACTAAATTTAAAATGCGCTCTAACAAGTGTGCTGTATTATACAAGGAATATAATTTAATAAAGTCAGGAAGGTGCATCAAAGAAAAGAACACATGAATGTTTCTTGTTTTGTGTCCAAGGGGCCTATGATTTGAAAACAGACCAAAGGTAATCTTTATCCACTCATGGCCATGCATTTTCTTTGGATGTGGTGTGGGTTTCAATGCTGTTTCAATGGATGTGAGTTTCAATGCTGTTTCAATGGATGTGAGTTTCAAGAGTAGAGAAGTTTTAATGCCATTGCCATGTAAGATATGATTGTTGTTAGTACTGTCATTTCTTAGAACATTTTAAAATGTTATCATCCTAAACTTGGGAAAACAATGAGCAATGCTGTTTCCGTGAATGTGAGATTTAAAGGCAGAGTAGTTTTAATGCTAAGTCTGTTTTCATTGTGAGACTGTATTGCTTTGTTTAGCAAATGTGCATCAGTGGTTTGTGCTATAAAATTTGAAATAAATGTTTTAAATTAAATCCAAATATCTGTAATGACTGTAGAAGTAAAGCAGAAGACAGTATGCACACTGAGAGTTTTGAACAGTGTTTATGGCAACTGGCGAGAAATTGGCTAAAAGCAGGCATCCGGAACAGAAAAGGGGCGTGCCCATCAGCTGATGTCACTGTGATGTCACAAAATGGGTGCGGCATTGATGGGAGAGGGGTGGGAATGGGTGGGGTTATGAGTGATGCAAGGGGCGTGACCTTAGTCCGGTTTTAGCTACAAAGAAAGCTGGCAACCCTACAGTTAGAGCAACGTGCCACTATGCCAAATCAGCAGGTTCCTCAAAAATAGGAAGACTGAAACTTAATGGCTATCATTTAGTGAATTTCTCATAGCTGTCAACCTCTTAGCACAAAAAACCTGGACAAACAAAGCCAATAATGGGGGAATACAAATTCAGTACTTTTCACTATAGCTCTCAATTCTTAGCACCAAAAACCTGGGCAAAGCTAAGTGGTGGTGATATTAGCAATACCGGGTAATTAGCCTCATTAATTCATCTATAAAAAGAAATTCAGGGCAAGACTCATGGTCCTCAAAGGTAGCCAACCTAGAAGAGATGCTCCATTTAGCTCCTTGAACAATAATCACTAAATTAAAGCCCCTAGACACTTTGGGGACTCCTCACTACGTGTGAATTTCAAACTTCTATCCACTAATAACACTGGCCTAAACTGAAACCAGACTATCGAATCAGAAGGAAAATGTCAAGAAAATGATAATATGGAAACACAGACCATTAAAACCAAGCTATCTGCAATAGCCTCCCCAGAAAAACAGATAGTAACCAAGAAACAAAAATACATAAGCAACAAGAAGTAATTAAAAGCAACAGAAAACTGACTCAAACATTCACTTCGATGAACTTAAAGAAGCCTTATTGCCACTGCAATCAGCGGTGCAATGTTTTTCCGAACAACTAGCTAGCTTTGGTAACAAAATTAAACAGTGGAGCGTATGGATAACATTGAGAGCATAAACAAGAACAATGAACACCAGATAGCTCTATTAAAAGAGGAAATGAACGCCAAAAACTCTGTCCTGATAGATTTCCAACAGAAGCTTACCGATTTGGAAGTGAGAAATCGGCGTAATAATATTTTAATAAGAGGAGTACCAGAATCCTATGAGCAGGCCCATTTGAATGAAATAGTCTTGCAAATTTTTGAGCACATACTCCAAACTGACACAAACGCGAGTGGAATGATCATAGAGAGGGCTCACCGGGCTTTATACAAAAAACAGAATGCTGACACTCCAAGGCAAATTTTTAGGATGTACAAAAAGTGTTGTTGTCAGTGTCCAAAAAAACAAAAGCACATCATTTGGGTCATAAAATTACTATATCACAGGACTGTCCGATGACTATAAAAGAAAAGTGCCAAAAACTCACACCTTACTGTGTAGTCAGTTAAGGAAACAACTTCCAAATCCATCCTCAATAGCAAACTTCCTTCCTCCCCCTCGACAGCCAGTAGCCAGAGGCAGAATGTACCACAAAAAACGGAGGTCGGTTACTTCAAGAAAACTTCATAACTGGCCTAAAATGAAGGTAAAACCCTATATACTGAGTTTCACCAAAACATAATATATACCATTGCATTCTGAAAATGCTGCCCTTCCCCTGTTTGAAATGCTGGCTTCTGCTTCCCGCTCGCAACACCGGAAGTGAGCTCCTTGAGCTCAGTTCCGACAGGCTGGTAGACCTGAGGGACCTGATGTCATTGCGCACGTGATGACATCAGTATCAGTGCCGTGAAATTTAAAAAGTCCGGTTTTGAATTAAAATTGTAACCGGACAATTTGTCAGAAAACCGGACAGTCCGGTCAAAAACCGGACAGCTGGCAACCCTAATTGCTCATGCTCAGTCTATTTTCATCATGAGACTATTATTTTGTTTGTGTTATAAAATGTGAGATAAAAGTTTTAAATTAAATCCAAACATCTCTAATCATTGCAGAAGTAAAGAAGAAAATAGTATGTGCACTAACAGGTCTGAACATCGTTTTATGGTAATTGGGGATTGAAAGGGTGAGGATGCCAGGGGGTGGGGATGCTGGGGGTAGATAATCGGGGAGCCCTGATCCATTACTCTGCTCCATTTGATCATGATCCAGCTCTGGGTAGGGTCCCATATCATATCATATTTATTTATTTATTTATATATTGATTGATTGACATCTGTTAACCGGGTTAGTCCGACTGGGCAGTAGCCCTTTGTCAGTGGAGGGCCGAGAAGAAAAGCTCCAGTAGTTACATTACACAAATTGTTGTAAAAAGGCAGAGTAACAAAAAATGACAGAGTAATAATAGAAGAAAATGATTAGATAAAACAATAGATGTTAACATATAGAATAATAATGTAACAACAATAGTCACAGACAAAATATGCAAGAAGGTTACACAGAGTCATAAAATATATTACAGTTCAAAAGTTACAAACTATAGTAGAAAGAAAAATTGAAAACTGGTCATATGCATGTAAAGACATGTCAACATATAAAATAAGAAAACTCACTAGGAGTAGGAGATAATCCAAAAGTGACGGTCATAATACTTGTCTGCAGTACAATAGGTTGTGAGAGAGCTATCTTTTTATGGATTTGTTAGAGGGGGGCAGAGTAGGCTGCTGTGAGAGAAATTGAGGATAATAAGAGGAGGGTATGATGGGGTTAAGTAGTGTGATTACATGAGCATGACCAAGATTTACGAAGACTATATTTTAGGGCTATTTTAAGTGAGCTTGGGTTTGAGATGGCTCTAACTCTAGGTCGTAGTTTATTCCAGGCTTTTGCCACTGAGTAGCTGTAGAGGATTTTGCCAATATTGGTACTGGGCACGGATACCTGAAAAAGATGCTGTTGAGAGCTACGGAGGTCAAGGTTGGGAGTGTAGAGATGAATGAGTGAGGAGAGAAAGGGGCAGAAGGAGGGGTCATGTAGGATAGATTGAGTCAAGAGAAGCTGAACGAGGATTTGATGATGAAATTCCAGCCACTGTAGGATTTTTAAGGCCAGGCAATGGTGAGACTGGTAGGGGTGGTTAGAGGCAAATCTAGCGATCTTGTTATATGTGAGTCCCAATTTAGATAGAAGGTTGGATTGAAGGTGAGTAAGAATAGGGGCTGCATACAGCAAGGTGGGGAGTAGGAAAACTTGTGCAAGGGAGATTCTAGAAGCATCTATGAGAAATGTTATGTCTGTAGAGTAGGCCTAACATTTGGTGAGTTTTTTTAATACACTGCTGAGTATAAAGATCAAACTTTAGCTAGTCATCTATAATAACACTTAGACGTTTTGTGTGAGATTCAAAAGAGATGATAGTGCTATTTAGGGAGTAGACAGTAAAGGTAGCATTATGATGTTGTGGGAATTTAGGAAGGAATAGGAGAAGTTTAGTTTTCTTAGGATTAAGTATAAGTTGGTTGTAGGTTAGCCATTTTTCAACCGAGAGCAGAGATTTTTGGGTGAGGGTGTAAAGATGAGAGATATTGTCAGAACAGAAGATGGTAGCAGAATCATCAGCATATTGTATAACTGAGGAGAGTGAACAGGAAGAGTGTGGTCATTAATGAAGATATTGAATAATAGACGTCCAAGGATGGAGCCTTGGGGTACCCCTGTATGGACAGGTAAGAACGGGGAGAAGTTAGATTGCCATTTAACTGCTTGGAATCTGTTGGAGCGGTAGCTGGAGAACCAAGAGAGTCCAGAGTTAGAGACATTAAAGGTAGTTAGTTTGGATAGAAGTAGTTTGGGGAGACAGTGTTGAAGGCTTTGGATAGATCCAGAAACTGACAGGAGACTAATTTATTGTTGGCTCGAAAGTTCGCAATAGAGTTTTTGAAGGATGTCAGAGCAGTAGCTGTACAATATTTTGGCTGGAAACTGTGCTGTATAAGGGTAAGGAGATTTTCCTGCAGAAGGTAATCAAGAAACTATTTGTCAATACATTTTTCTAGAATTTTTGACAGGGGAGTTAGAATGGCAATTGGCTTGAATTTTGATGGGTCTGTTGAGATACCACCTTTATGTAAGGGTATGACATAAAATCTCTTCCAGATGTCAGGTACAATGTTTTCCTTGATTGATCTGTTTACTAATATGGAGATGGGGTAAGTTATAGAATTAGCAGCAATTTTTAGAAATTGAGGAGGAAGATTGTCAACTGATGCAGAACATGCTTTATGTTTACTAAGAAGTGATTTTATATAGGTTGTGGGGATGGGTTTAAAAGAGAAAAAGGTATATGGGGAAGATGGAGGGGAGGAGGGGTAGGTAATGCTATCAGTTTTAGTTATGTTATGGATAGAGTCAAATGAAGAAAGAGTTTAGGAAGGTAGCAGTATCAGTAGGAGAGCTATTAGGGCATGGGATAGGTGATGAGGGGCATTCAGGGTGTAGACATTTGTTGATAGACTGACAAAACTTTTGGGGATTGGAATGGGGGTTGTATAGAGGTTGTTGAAAAAAGTTTTGTTTGTGTGACCTTTTTTGGTTAGATTGCTGAACTCCCTATAGGTCTGCAGATCAGTATAGGATTTGGATGTTTCCATTTTTTCCATACATTATCTCTCTTTGTCATTAGGGTTCAGGTGGCTTTTGTTAGCCAGAGAGCGAAATAACTTCTGATTCTTATTTTCCTAGTGGGGGCTAGGGAGTTAAGTGTGTCTAGAAAGATAGTATTGAATTTTATAACTGCTACCTCCAGGGGGAGGTTATAGAGGAAGGATCAGTTGGTAGAGGAGATCAAGTGGTGGAAGTTGTCTGGGTGAAAATTAGAGAGTTTATGGCAGTCCTTGTATTGCTGGAGTTTGTGAAGTTGAGGAGAGTGTCATAGTATGGAGGTAGGATGATGGTCACTTAGGATATTGGGTAGGGTGGAGAGGTTCTGATAGAGGTTGGGACTGGAGGTGAGAACCCAATCTAGAAGGGACCCAGAGTTGGAGAGTTTATTTAGGGAAGTAGGGGTGGTGATAAGCTGAGAGAAGCCATGGAGGTTAATGGAGACGTTAGGGCAATCGATGTCAAGGGCACACCGGTCAATGTTAACATCACCTAAGATTTCTGTTTCATAAGAGATAGACTAAGAGATTCAGGAGAGAAGGTGCTCCAGAATAGGGCATGCTGTTATCTGATGGGATGTAAATAGAAGCAATAACTAGTTTCTTGTGATTGTTTAATTTACAGTTAGCAATGAGTATTTCAGCAGGGTGGAAGTTAGGAGGAGAGATTGTTAGAGGGTAGAGGAACAGCTGATTAGAGTAGAGAATAGCGATACTTCCACCCTTTTTCTGAAGTATATCTTGATGGAAGATGTTATAGCCAGGTGAAAGGAATTCACTGTCTGATATGTGAGGCTTAAGCCATGTATCAGAGAGGGTGAGAATAGCAGGGGTGTGTTGGGTGATTCATGCATGAAAAGGGGAGATTTTGTTCATAATACTTTGAATGTTCATAGAATAGATAGAATAGACAAGGTTTTGGTGGAAGTACATTGGAGAGTTGGAGAAGTGGTGTTGAGGGTAGAGATAGAAGAGTGGGAGGGGTTAGCAGAGAGAAAAGAGTTGAAGTCTGGTCCTGGGTTGGGATGAATTTCACCTGAGAGTAGTAGCTTTAGAAGGAGTAGTTTAGGAGAAAAGAGATGGCTATAATGGAGATACCATTTGTTTTAGTTTTAGGGGGGAGTGTGAGTATAGGGAAAACCTTTACTTTGTGCAAGAAATAGTTAGAGAGATGAAAAAGAGAAGGGGCAATATGGATAGAATAGGTAGCAGAGTTATTGGTTTGGAAGTTTGAATCTCATACTGACACAAATGTTCTCCAGGAGGGGCTGACACAGACAAACAACTGGTGTCAGAGTCATGGACTAAAACTAAATGCCAAGAAATGCATAATAGTATCCTTTGGGAAGTCACCCATCCCTGGTAACTATTATATTGACAACACACCACTTAGAGTTGACCCTGTAGTCAGGGACTTAGGGAGACACATAGTATTCTAACCTTTGATCATCACGTGTCTACAGTGGTGAGGAAATCATTCTATGTTGCGCAACTTATAAACAAAGATATGGCATCTAAGTCCAAGGAAGTCATTGTTCTACTGTATTCGGCATTCATCAGACCTATCATTGAGTACAATGCCCCCCTTTGGTATGTACATAACCAGGCGTATCCAACAACTAGAACATCCACAGAGGATCCTCACTAAAAGAATAAACTGCATAAGTAATATGTCCTATGCAGACCGCCTCAAAGCCCTATCCCTGTATTCTGTCTCCCACAGGCTTCTGCGGGGAGATCTATGCCTGGCATACAAGGCATTGTCAGACCCCACTCTGATGAACCTCCTGAATATTCACAAAACAAACAGTACCAGAATTACCCGTTCTAAAGACTTAAACCTTGCCTGTGATATAAGTAGGACCTGCTGGAGAGATAGGTATGTATCTCAGAGACTACGCCATCTATGGAACAGGCTCCCCATCCATGTGAAGCAGAGTTCCTCCCTGATCCAATTCAAGTGCAACTTGGACAACTGGATGGGAAACTGGAAATTTATCCCTGGTTTGACACCTATGTCTCTGATGCAGACAGGTAACCTGTGAATGGTTCATCTCCCGGGCCCATGCTTACACTTATCAAGGGTATCAGAACTCGTCAGAGATTTGGGATGCATGGCTAGGCTTAAAAAGGCCCTTGTGGTTGTTAGCCTAGTAAACACCTATAAACCTATGAACCTATAAGTAGGAAGACGTAGGGGAGGAGTGACTGGGTAGTAGAGTGAAGTGATAGGAGGTGACAATGGAGGAAAGATACAGAAAGGGAGTGGTAAGAATAATTAATAGGAAGATCTTAGAGAACATTAGGTAAGGGGGGCATAGTGTGCTTGGCAAGGGAAGTGATCACGTTAAAGACTGAATAATTGACTGGGGTGGGGTTGAAGTAAAACAATGTGAGGGTTGTATGGAGGAAGTACTAGCTGATTTGATGATTTTGGGAGGAAATGGGGTAAAGTAGGGGAGCAGAGTGAGCCTGAGCGAAGTGAGGGCGAATGGAGCAGGCTGTACTGGGTTCGCATTATTTACAGTTTGCCAGAAAAAGTATCAGAAAGGTAAGAAATCGGAGCCAGGTAGCCAATGTAACTGTATGAGTCTTTAGAGCCCAAGAGATACTGTAGGTTAGAGGTAGAGGCAGAGGGAGTGTAGGGCAGGAGAACAAATATACATCAGCAAGTAAGTGTCAAATGACAGTAAGAACACCATGAGCAAAGGAGACAATGTAGTCGAGAGGGATATAAAGCTAGAAAGTTTAAGTTATGGAGTGTTAAAGTAATGGAGCTGTGATTGCTGCAACTGTTAAATATAGGCTAAAGTTCAAAGCTCAAATTTTGTGTTAGAATAAGTAGTAATAGAATGGATAGGGAAGGCTAGAGGAGTTTGAGGGAGAAAGTAAGGGGAGGGAATACCAGAGCATCCCACTGGTGTGCTGCGCTTGACAATAGTAGAACCAGAGAGTAATCTATAACACCATAAAGTAAACATACACTTAATAGCTATTAGCATTTATTCTATGTGTACCACAGGGTCAGTTGGTTCACAGAGCAGTTCACTTCTCAGTGTAGGTGATTCCCAGGCAAAAAGGTGTAATATGAGCAGTTACACCTACAAGACATTCATAACAGCTGATTATAATGGAAATTTCAGCAGAACAGAAGCTCACACATTACCAGCAGACACGCAGGTATTAACAAGATGAATAAACTTGGAAAAAGAAATCCTTGGAAGTTATAGCTCACCCTCTATGACCCATGAAACCCACAGCTCATACTTAGACCTAATGGAGACACTTACAATTCTACCCAATACCATATTCATGGAGGACTTTTACTATTCCTCCATAAACTGAAAAGGTTACATGACCTCAAACGTGGAGGCCCATCAATTTCTGGTCTATATAAACCACTAGCGGTGCAATCATACTGGATCTGATGCTCACAAATATGACAGAATGCTATGCCACCTGCCTCCCAGTATAGTATCCTCTCTGGTAAGGTCAGATAATATTGCTGTCTCCTTCAAAATAAAATTCAGTAATTTGACCCCAGCAATCCCTGTATCAGTTAGGAACTACTCTAAGGCAAAATACCTATTATTAAGTGATTACTTGACAGACTTTCAAGCCCCTCCTAGCCCGGAGAACACAGCTGCCTATGCAGAATTGTACTCAGAAGTCCTGTACTATCATGTTACTAGATGCATAGAGTCCCGTGCCTACCAGAAATAAGCCCAGAACTAACTAAAAAAAAACCTGCTTGAATCTAAACATAAAATATATTGTTCTACAAAAGGAAAAAAGTCATAGCTAAAATTAGGAAGTGCAATACCCAGAAAGATAAAAACTCTGTGATGAAGCTAAACAAACAACTAAGAGGGCAAATTAATCTACTAAAGTCAATTTTCAGGTAAAGATAGCCTCCCAGGCCAAGGACAACCATAAGGCTTTATTTAGCTATGTCCAAAACCTTAAAGACAGTCCACACAAGAGTGAACCACTTACATGAAGCTGGAAGATATAGCAAATCTGCTAACTAACAAATTCAGCTCCAAATTCTCCCTCTTTCTCCAGCCACCTTCAAAATAATATTATCAAACATAACCCCCCCAACTATCACTAGGGAGCACATCCTGAATATACCCTCTAAGGGTAAGAACACAGCATTGATTGGCCCTTATGATATCTCAGGAAGCCTCCTTAATAACCTGAAGCATGACCTATCTGGACCTCTGGAGTCACCCATAGCTTCCAGACATGATTTGTGCCACATGAATGGAGGACTGTAACGGTTATCCCTTTGCACAACGGTGGTCTATCAGGGACCCTGGGAACTATAGACCCATAAATCTGATTAGTCTCATATGCAAAGCTATGGAAAGAAGTATCATGAATATGATTAATAATGACATAGGAAACCTTCAGCACTGCAGCTAACCTAGTTTGGCTTTGTCAAAGGCAGATCATGCCTTCTCAAGCTGGGACACTTTTTTGAAAAAGTGACCAAAGCAATGGATGAGGGCAAAATGGTGCATACAGCCTACCTTGACATGGCTAATGCATTTGATACGATACCCCACTTGGGCATAATCAAGAAATTAGGTATTAACCCCTATATTATACACTGGATAGCCAGGTGGCAATCAGATAGATCCCAGGTAGGTATGATAGGGAGACCATCTCCACAGAGGCTGGTCTTTAGTGGTATCCCTCAGGGCTCTATCCTGAGCCCAATCCATTTTGACATTTAATTCTCAGAAATCAAAGCCAATATCAAAGGCCCCTGATTGACAAAGTGTCCAGATGACTGCAAACTTGAAACATTCATAGGATCAGGGGGGGCTCGTGGCATAGGGCTGCCGGACTGCAGCCCCCTCAAAAATAAAAAAGCAAGAAAAACAAATGAAAAATAAAAAAAAATATTTTTTTAAATTTCATGGACTTAGCATGCGATAGACCGAGTCCCGACTTATCGGTCTATGCGCATGCTCAAGGCAGCCCGGCTGTCCCCATAGAGGGACACAAGGAGACGTCTGTGCACTTTTACAGTGCACAGACCCGCCAGGAGTATAGGACGCGTCCGGACTGCAGGGGACAGAGCCTTAGGGATCTCGTCGGCGTCGGGAAGGAGCACTGGGATCTCGCGGGAAGGAAGTATGTATGTACGGACATTCTGTATTCATTCAGGTAAGGTGCCTTTTTATTTTTATTGAGTTTGTGCTTTTTAATTTACAATGTGTGTGTATGGTGCTTGTGCTTTACTGGAGTGTGTGTGTGTGTGTGTGAAAATGCCCCAGGTGCTTATGGTGGTGTGGTAGGGAATGCCTCAGGCTTGAACCCTGTACCCTGTATGCAGGTGTTAAAGACTTGAGTTCCCTACCCACCACCATTTGTAAAAAAAATTCAGATTTTTACCTCATATTCGATCTGATCTGTTCCTCATAATATCTGTGGTTTGTAAATATTGCAATGCTTGATATTTGATGGTGTAGTAGTAGCATTGTTGCCTCACAGCTGTAGGTTCTTGGGTTTGATTCTTGGCTGGGGTTCCTTCTTTGTGGGGTCTGTATCTTCTCCCTGTGTTTGTGTGGGTTTGCTTTTGTGCCCTCCCATGTTACAAAGACATGTCTGCATTATTTCTTCCTGGGCCTCTGCTGAAAATTGTTTATTTGTTCCAAGTCAGACTGTCCTGATTAAAAATGTTAAATAAAATTGATAGGCATTTGAATTTCAGACTTAAGGGTTTCTGAATGTTTAATTCCTTGCGTATTTGATGGTGCAGTGGTAGTATTGTTGCCTCACAGCTATAGGTTTTCTGGTTTGATTCTTGGTTGGGGTGGCTTCTGTGTGGAGTCTGCATCTCCTCCATGTGTTTGTGTGGATTTGCTCTGGTGCCCTGCCATTTTACAAAGACGTGTCTGCAGTTTTAATCCCTGCTGAAAATTGGTTTTGTTCTGTCCGCAGTAAAATTGACAGGCATTTGAATTTCAGACTTCAGGTTTCTGAATGTTTAATTCCTTGCATAATTGATGGTGCGGTGGTAGTATTGTTGCCTCACAGCTATAGGTTTTCTGGTTTGATTCTTGGTTGGGGTGGCTTCTGTTTGGAGTCTGCATCTCCTGCCTGTGTTTGTGTGGATTTGCTCTGGTGCCCTGCCATTTTACAAAGACGTGTCTGCAGTATTAATCCCTCGTCTCTGCTGAAAATTGTTTTTGTTCTGTCCGCAGTAAAATTGACAGGCATTTGAATTTCAGACTTCAGGTTTCTGAATGTTTAATTCCTTGCAGATTTGATGGTGCAGTGGTAGTATTGTTGCCTCACAGCTATAGGTTTTCTGGTTTGATTCTTGGTTGGGGTGGCTTCTGTGTGGAGTCTGCATCTCCTCTCTGTGTTTGTGTGGATTTGCTCTGATGCCCTGCCATTTTACAAAGACGTGTCTGCAGTATTAATCCCTCGTCTCTGCTGAAAATTGTTTTGTTCTGTCCGCAGTAAAATTGACAGGCATTTGAATTTCAGACTTCAGGTTTCTGAATGTTTAATTCCTTGCAGATTTGATGGTGCAGTGGTAGTATTGTTGCCTCACAGCTATAGGTTTTCTGGTTTGATTCTTGGTTGGGGTGGCTTCTGTGTGGAGTCTGCATCTCCTCTCTGTGTTTGTGTGGATTTGCTCTGATGCCCTGCCATTTTACAAAGACGTGTCTGCAGTATTAATCCCTCGTCTCTGCTGAAAATTGTTTTTGTTCTGTCCGCAGTAAAATTGACAGGCATTTGAATTTCAGACTTCAGGTTTCTGAATGTTTAATTCCTTGCAGATTTGATGGTGCAGTGGTAGTATTGTTGCCTCACAGCTATAGGTTTTCTGGTTTGATTCTTGGTTGGGGTGGCTTGTGTGTGGAGTCTGCATCTCCTCTCTGTGTTTGTGTGGATTTGCTCTGATGCCCTGCCATTTTACAAAGACGTGTCTGCAGTATTAATCCCTGCGTCTCTGCTGAAAATTGTTTTTGTTCTGTCCGCAGTAAAATTGACCGGCATTTGAATTTCAAACTTCATGTTCTTCAGAATACATAGTAGCACAACCTTTCTAGCAATTTTCTAATTTTATAAAATAAATATTTTAAATTTGTCCCTATTTTTGGGACTGTATTCCCCCATTATTGGCTTTGTCCAGGTTTTGTGCTAAGGTTGACAGCTATGGCAAGAACTGAATTCACTAAATATGGACTGTAGAATTGTGCATATTTACTGATAAAGGTGCACTGTAGAATTGTGCATATTTACTGATAATGGTGGACTGTAGAATTGTGCATATTTACTAATAATGGTGGACTGTGGAATTGTGCATATTTACTAATAATGGTGGACTGTGGAATTGTGCATATTTACTAATAATGGTGGACTGTAGAATTGTGTATATTTACTAATAATGGTGGACTGTGGAAGTCTGAGTAGACTTTTTATGATAAATGTTCTCAACTGGGCAGTTTTGCCATTATGGGTGCATATGTTTTGTTTCATTGCTTACTGGAAAAATGTTCAAAACAAATTTAAAACACCCTCTAACAAGTGTACTGTATTGTACAAGGAATATAATTTTAGTACAATGAGGAAGGTGTATCAAAGAGCACATGTATGTTTCATATGCAAGGGGCCTATGATTGAAAACAGCCCAAAATTAATCTTTATCTGCCACTGGCAAAATGTATTTTCTTTGAATGTGGGTTTCAATGCTGTTTCAATGAATGTGAGTTTCAAGGGCAGAGAAGTTTTAATGCTAAGTTTTCATTGTGAGACTGCATTGCTTTGTTTAACAGATGACTTAATGTTTGTGCTGTAAAATACAAAATAAAACTTTCAAATGAAGTCCAATCATTGAAGTAAAGCAGTATGCACATTAGTGTTTATGGTAAATGGAGTGAAATAGCCAAGTAATGGTTAATTGGAATGGCTGCAGAGGCTCCAGTTCAACCATTATTTTGTCAGGGGAAGGGCAGCAAACTCAGACAGGCCCAGCTGAACTATACCTCCCAACTGTCCAGATTTTCAAAGAATGAATAGATTTTTGCTTCTTATTTTTGGTTTGTTGTTCATAAAATTTGTAGTTTTAATTCCTAAATGATTTGCCAGAAGTCACTAAATAATAAGTTTCAGACTTCATAACCTTCATAAAAATGCATGTTAAAGTAAGAGCCGTTCTATCAACTGTCTCAATTTATACAAGAGCAATTTTAGTACTGTTTATATGTGCCCCCAATATATTTGGCCTTGTTCAGATTTACTGCATTAACAGGTTGAGAGGTACATGCAAATAAATTGCTTTATAGAATTAGGCATAGCCAACCTCTCAACTGTCCCCAATTTTTGGCTCAAAATGTTGCTCTTCCCCTAATAATCCCTCCGCAAAATAGCAATTTTGGAAGAAAACATGGAGGGTTTACAATTAAGAAATAACTGTAATAATCAAAGTTATAGATTACTTGAAATGCATGTAGATTCTTTTATTTTGTCAGCTGCTCAAGGTAGCAGTACTAATATTAAAGTGTCCCTTCTTTGACAGGTAGAAGCTGTATTGTGTGTCTATTTTATATTTTTGCATCACATTTTGGTCCATTTTTCATAAAATTGTGTTTTTGGCAAATTAGTGACAAATCACTAAAGACTGAAGTTAGAAAATGACAGACATTTGAGTTTCAGATTTTATACCCTTCAGAAAATTCATACTAATGCAAGACCTATTCTATTATCTTTCTAAGTTTATTAGAGCAATATTTAAAAATTGTCCTTATTGTTGTGCCTTTGTCCCACTTCTGTGTATGGCTTTGTCCAGATTTCTTGCTCTTGAAGTTGAGAGGTATGACAAATGTGTCAGGGCCATCACAGTCAGCCAGAGAGATTTCAAATTGTGACATGCTTGTTGCACCCCACTCCCCATGTAGTGACTCTGGATGTGTCCAAGCAAGGCAAGGAGTAGTTGTATCTACCTTGGATGGGGAGGACACACTGCATAAGTACTACAGTGGCTTTTCATCTGTCCTTGATTTTGCAGAATGGTCTGGTTTCTGTCATATTTTTGTACTGTTGATTTATGCTTATTACTCAAAGTGCCTGTTGCTCTGTGTTTAAGTAGCAATGCTTTAATGACCATAAGGTAAGCTTGTCTGACATCGTAAGATGCAAGTAAGCTTTAATAAGCATACTGTTAAAGAATTGCCAACATTGAAAGCCTTTCTGTTGTTGCCATGCAGAGAATACTTGACTAGATAATGTATAAGCCTTGGGTATTAAAGGACAGGATTCCATTATTTTAAAAGCTCATTACACTTGTTGGAGACTTCCAGTCATCTCTACAGGCTTTACCCGTAAACTAAACAGAATGCCAATCATGTGTGGTCCATAACCTGTACAGTAATCCTTTAAGCAATGTATCTTGAGCTTGTTTCTTGTTTGCTTTTCATTTTTACTTTTATCATGTTTTCCCCATGAAACAAGTTGTCAGGCAGCAGGTCTTTTTGGATAAGAAACATTTTTACAAGTGGGGCATCACATAGATTTCTACTTTCAGCATGTTGCTTGGTACTTTAATAAAGCTGAATATATTATAATTAGAACTGCAGTGCAAGGAGAAGTGGTTTGAGTTGAGTGCTTCTGGTTTTTCTTATACTTGATTTTGACTGGCATTCCAGTAATGTATTTAAAAAGTAATTTATTTTTCATGCCTCACAACCTTTTGTTTCCATCTAGATATTAAGTAAGCTGTCATGCAGCCAATGCATTGAAATATTTTTATTCTTCTACACTTATTTTTGTCTTGATTGGACTTTCATAATGATGGTTTGCCACCCAGGGCAGCGTATTTAATTAAAGTTAGTTTTTTTGTGGTTTTGTGCATAGCTCCTCCCCTTTATGGTTGACCACACCCCTTCCCTTTGACCCCGCCCATTCAGCGTCTCCTGCAGCCCCCCTGTGATTTGAAGTCACCAGCCGCCACTGCATAGGATCCTCCCAAAACACTAACATCCTAGAGGAAGGACTAACACAGACAAATGACTGGTGCCAAAGCAACAGCTAAAAATTCAATGCCAAACAATGCATAATAGCACACTTTGGGAAGTCAACCACCCTAGGAAACCACCTCATTGATAACATATCCATAAGAGTGGACCCAGTAGCCAGGGATTTGGGAACATATGTGGACAGTAACCTGGCTTTTGACCAACATTTGTCTAAGGTAGTAAGGAAATCATTCTGTATTGCTCAACTTATAAGCAAGGGCATGGCATCTAGGTGTAAGGAGGTCATTATTTCTCTATATTCGGCCCTCATCAGACCCATCATTGAGTACAGTGCCCCTTTCAGTCCGTACCTTACCAGGCAAGTGCAGCAACTGGAACGTCCACAGAGGTTCCTAACAAAAAGAATACAGGGTGTAAACAACATGTCCTATGTAGATCACCTTAAAGCTCTATCTCTATACCTGGTTTCCTACAGACTGTTGAGAGGTGATCTCTGCCTGATGTACAAGGCATCCTTAGATATCCCTCTGATGGACCTTTTGCACATCTGAAAAACCAATAGCATCAAAGTTACTCAATGTCAGGCATTGGACTTTGCATATGACATAAATAGGGCATACTGGAGGGACAGGTATGTGTCACAGAGATTCTCTCCTCTGGAGCAGGCTTCCCATTCATGTGAAGCTGAGATCTTTCCTAACCCTATTGAAGTGTAGCCTGGGCCAGTAGATGGGAAACTGGAAATTCACCCTAGGTCTAGCAACTACATCTCTAATGGACAAAGGCATTCTGTAAATCATACCCTATCTTAAATATACCACTTAAAGTAAACTCTAAGGCTCAAAACACTTGTAGGATACATTTGGAATACATTGGTAGGTTTATTAAGGCCCCAGTGGTCATTAGCTTAGTACACACCTCTCAAAACTGTTCTCCTTTTTAAACTGCCACACCATACCTAAACAACAACTCCCTCACCAACAACTAATAACCACTTAGACAATATAGCAATATGGTTTAACTTATACTGATAAGCACTATAGTCTTGCTTACAAAACAAACTTCACCCTTCCCCATCACTATCTCAACCTCATTTAACAACAACAACAACAACACACCATTCTATTTCCAACCAGTCCCAACTGTCTCAGTAAGAAAATATCTAGGCAACCTCAAAGCAATAACCTTGGCAGATGACAACCTTCCAACCAAGTGCCTAAAATTCACTCCTGATTCTCTAGCTTTTTCTGTCTCTATCCTTGTTAACTTATCCATAACAGAAAACCACGTTATAATCATCTGTAAGAAATAATTAATAATGCCACTACATAAAAAAGGTAATTCAACTGACTTGTCCAGTTAAAGACCTATCACTATACTACCACCTTTATCAAAAAAATCTAGAAAATGCAATTACTCCCAGCACTACCTTACTGACAACGTACATACGCAACCCAACATTATTTCCATCCCAGTCATAGTATAACAATGACTCTACTAACACTATCAACCACAAGAAAAATAATGGTAACCTAGTCTCAACTCTCTTCTTGGATCTATCAAAGGCTTTTAATGCAGTTTTCCTCCCTAGGCCTAAGTCAGTCGCCACTCACCTAGTTTCATAGCAACCTTACAAATAGACAACAATCATTAAAATGGAAACAAGATTTCTCCACCTTCCTACTAGCCACAGTCAGAGTCCCACAGGGCTTAATCCTGGGCCCTCTTCTGTTTAATATATCTATTAACAGACTTCCTATTGCCTCCAAACAAGCAAATATAGTTTATTATGAAGACAATGCAACCCTCATCTGCTCTGCACTAGCACTTAAAACCCAACAAGATAACACCCAAGAATCAATGGAGAACTACTCCTAAATGAAAAAAAAACTAAGCTAATGATCTTTATACCAAAATGATATAATGAACAAAAACACATATTTCACATTCTTTCATCTAACAACACTACAACAGAAACCATGACAGAAGCCAAACTTCTTGGAGTACTTTATAGATGCAAATTCAAATATGATCAATATCTTCACCATCAAACAAACACATACAGAATTAATCTCCCTTTATGGAGTTAAGTGATACATTACAGAAACCACAACAAAGTACATACTGCCTACCTACTCCCATCCCTTTTGCATGCACCCCCCATCTTTATAAATCTTCCTAACACCAAGTCTAAACTTGACATATGCTAAACAAAATATCCAAGTTTGTCAGTACGCAGTCCTAAAGGACCTAAACTGGCTAGAACTCCCATACCTAACCTACACTCATCTTGCCATAGCTCACAGTCTATCTATTAGCCAAAAAGCTGCACTTCTCTTAAAAACATATTATAATTATACAGCAACATCAGAACATTATGTTCCAATAACAAGTTTGTCATAGCCTTAACTAAATCGAAACATTCTGCTGGAAAATCATTATACTCCTACTATGTTACAAAACTGTGGAATCCCACTCCATTCCAGTTAAAGCTGACAGAAAAACACAAAAGCTTTAAAACCATACTAAAACAACATCAGCGACAGGTTTGGCTCTGCTCTTGCTGTTCACACAGATAATCATTATTTTAATCTTTATAATAATCCTCTCAGGACTAAGGTATCTTAATTCTTCCTTGGTACAAACAAACTAAAGAAATCAGTAACCTTGGACATCTATTTTTCTTATTTGTCTCTCTCTGCTCATTGTTTCTTTTCACATTTGTATCACTGTTATTTTCATGATAATCCAAAAATGTAAGTCAAATGATTGTAGTTTTTTTTTGCTTTCTTATAACTTCTTATTGTTTTTGTATCTTCCTAATCTCTGTATATCTAAGCACTGTGTATGTAAACATGGATATGTAAGCATGATGCATATTTCAAATTCTTAATTTCTGTGTACAGTATGTGAATATGGAGATTTTCTCCCCAGGACTCTGCTGAAAAAGGGTCTATCCCAGTTGTTCTTTTTCAGTTAACAAAGACAAATAAATAAGTTAAATGCAAAATAAAGCAGTAACATGGATGAAGGCAAGTCCAAACAAAACCAATAAACCAGCAAAAATTCAAAAGGACTGACCAACACGGCTCAAAGGTGTAATAAAACTTTAAAAAATTGCTAAGCACTTTCACTCCTACTGGCACACCATCAGACCATAAAAACACGATGAATCACAAACCAATATATATAAGACAACAAATAAATTAATAAAACAAATCATGTGACTTCAATGCTAGTTTTAAAAGTACGGCATAATTTAAGCCAGATCTTTTGTCAGTTTACATAGTAATAATCCATCTCATTTCAGCATATAAATTGCAACACTAAAAATGGAAACAAATGAGAATTCCCATATGAATGAACATGTTTCGCTAAAGCATTAGAAGTTTTATTTCTGCTTATATCATACACATGCTCTAAAATATGTTACTTTAGCGATCAATTCATTTTACCTATATAAAAACACAAAAAAGCAATACAAAAAGCCAGCTAGACCAAATCTCTGCTATTGCAATCAGCAAACAACTTTGATGTATAAGAAACCCACTGTCTTGATGAACAAAATGCTGAGTAAAACAAATATATTTACATGCATTGCAAAACTTGCAAGGATAAATACCTATACATTCAGATGTTACTGTAGTGATCTTACTTCATTTAGAACAAAGTTGCCTCTTTAACAATTTTTTATTTTTAAAACAAAATTTCAGTTGAACACCTATGGTTTACTTTAAAGCATCATTGGCCATTAAAATAGACCAATTTTCTTAATCATGTCACAGACCGAGTGGATGTCACTAGAATAAGTAAGGGGAATCCTAGTACTACTGGACTGTGCATCATATACAAGAGCAGGTGTATTATCCAGATTATTATTTAAAGAAAAATAAGGTCTAGCCTTACCACCTCTAGCATGGTATACCTCATTCATGGTCTTGCTAATATCATATGCAGAATAACCTCTACTAAAAAATCGTAGCATAAGCCCTGAAATGCCTGCTGGAAATAATCATCTTCATTATTTAATCTAGATATTCTTGTAAACTGACCTTTTACAACATTCTTATGAACATAACCAAGGTGCATACTAGGTCAATATGACAGACTGTTCCTTTTGCAGGTTTTCTTATTAAGCTGGTCCTAATGTGACCTTCAACAGTCTTAGTGATAGTGACATCCAAAAAATCAGTCCTGCAAGGAAAGTAATTAAATGTAAACTTTAAAAAAGTTGTAGTACTTTCAAGGTAGCATACAAATTCATGTAAGAATGACACAGGACCTACCCATAACAAGAAAACATCATCCATAAAACATTTGTAGAATTTAATGTGTTGAATAAACTTATTATCTGCTAGAACCTTTGTCATTTCCCAATATGCCAAAACCATGTTGGCATAACATTTGGCACATACTATGCCCATAGCTACCCATAGTTTCTGTAAATAAACTTCATCCTCAAAAATGAAAACATTATTCTTCAAAATCAACTGAAGTAACAAACCAATCTAATTTGTCCATTAAAATAAGTGCTGTTCATTGAATGAAACAGTCTAACATAGTCAAGCCTTGTATCATTTGGTATAACAGTAAATAAAGAGAACACATCCAAGGTAACAAATAAACAAACAGAAATCCTATTAACATCTTGCTCAAATTCAAATAATGTTTGTAAAAATGCTTAGTATCTTTAAGTACCAAAGATGCCTTATTTAATACAGGTTGAAACATCTTTTCAACGTAAATGGAAAGCAATTCCATAAGCCAACCAAGGCCAGATGCTATAGACCTCATAGATGGTCTGATGGGATCCTTATGTATTTTCGGCAGAAGGTATATTACCAGAATAAGTGGTTGTTCAATGAAAAGGAACTTATATAAATCATAAGAGATAAGACCACTCATAATAAAATCACATAGCATATCATGAACATGTCTAATCAATCTATCGACACATGCCTTTTGTAATAAAACATAGATATTAGAATCAGAGAGCATGGTAGACATACAATCCAAATAAGACAGTCTGTCCATAACAACAACTGCTCCACCGTTGTCATCTGGGCAAATCTGAATCAACTGAAGTTCTTGTAGTTCTATCAAAGCTACTGTATATACTCACTCTCAGTAAGATTAAAAAAACTTACCTGTCTGGACCGAGGATAAAGAATTCACATTATACCATGACCCCCCATTAATATTCCAAAACGTGCACGTTGATTGGTCAGCGTGCACGTTGTAAATCGACTTATACTAATGGAAAAAGGTCCGGTCACCCGGACCTTTTCCATTTGTATAAGTCTTTTTTAAAACACTGTCTCGCTATGTCAAAGGAGTTTAACATAGCGAGACAGGTTTAAAATAAGCAACAGAGATTCTCCGTTGCTTTTTTTAAAGCTGTCTCGCTATGTTAAACCCATTTAACATAGCGAAACAGTAAAAAGCAACGGAGATCTTGCTTTCTCCGTTGCTTTTGCCCACAGCTCTGATGTACTGCGTAGGCATACGTATGCACAGTACATCAGAACTGCCGCAGAATACCAGACAGCTGCGGAAGGGCAGCAAGGAGGCATTATACAATGCCATTATTTAAGAAAAGTAATTATTTTTTTTTCTTAAATAATGTCATTGTATAATAGCAATAACCCACTTCTGGATGTGGGTAATGCTGGATTTACCCATGGTTGGGTTTGTTTGGCCACTCGGGCTTCGCCCTCGTGACAAAACCACGCCAACCGTGGGTAAATCCAGCATTACCCACACCCAGGTGTGGGTTATTGCTATAATAATTCACACCTTTTAAGAAATGCTTCTTAAAATGGATGCAAAACTGGGACAAAATTGCTGTTTTTTTTTTCAAATTAAAAGCTTGCATCTCACATGGAAAAAAATATTTCAGCATTACATCCCTACCACATTTCAGGTTCAGTACCACACCACAAATATTTGAGCAGCTAGCTGGTATAAATGACAATCCTCTCTCAAACACCACAAGTTGATCATCAGTTAGTTGAAAAGAAGAAATATTATGAGTCAACAACCCTATGTTTTGTTGTGTGTTGAAACATCTGCAACATTTTGAACTTGATTAACCAATATCTTACATTGTTTCCTTCCCTGGCTCAATGACCACCCTGATCTGAATGTCTCTTCACCTCTTAAAGGTATAGGCAGATTTGAAAAAAACAATGAAAGTAAAGAAGCAACAGTAATAGGCAATTTCTTATGTAAGACATCTAATAAATCAATAAAATAAATCATGTGACTTTGATGCTGATTTTAAAGGTACAACATCATTTAAGCCAGATCTTTTGTCAGCTTGAATAGTAATAATCCATCTCATTTCAACATATTTTGTTCTGCTAATCAAATCACCTCCTCAGATCATTAGCAATAAGTTGTAACACTAAAAATCAAAATGAATGTGAATTCCCTTATGAATGAACATGCTTCACCAATTTATTTATTTATTGCATTTGTTAACTGGGTGGTGTCTGACTGGGGTAGGAGCCCATTTTCAGTGGAGACCCAGGGAGAAAAGTTCCACAAGTTACAATATAATCATACAGTATAAAATAACTGATACATTACAGAAAATACAGAATAGAGTTAGGAACTTCTAACACTTAACGTGTAACTAAGTAGGCTAAAAGCAGTATGAAAAAGTATACAATACAATCAATACAACTTAATTGCACTCTCAAAAGAAAACTAATGCATTAGAAGTTTTATTTCTGCATACATCATACATGCTCTAAAATGTTCCTTTACCAATTGATTCATTTTACCTATGTAAAAACATGAGCAAACAATACAAAAAGCCAGATAGAACAAACCTGTGCTATTGCAATTAGCAAATAACAAATAACTTCTGTGTATAACAAAACCCAGTATCTGGATGAACAAAATGCTGAGTAGAACAAATATAGTTACATGCATTGCAAAAATTGCAAGGATAAGTACCTATATGTTCAGATCCACTGTGGTGATCTTACTTCGTTTATAACAATGTTGTTACTTCAATTAATTTTTTATTTTTTTTTTAAATTTTTGATCAAACACATATGGTTCACTTTAAAGCATCATCTTCCATTAAAATAGGTAAATTTTTCTTAATCACATCACAGACCAAGTGGATGTCACTAGAATAATGGTCTGATGAAATGCTGGTAGGCGTGAAGGTGGTTATCAGTTTATTAAAGTTTTATTACACCTTTGAGCTGTGTTGGTCAGTCCTTTTGATTTTTTGCTAAATAAATAAAATGCTTCACAATGTTGAAAAATATAGAGTGTTAAACAGTATTATTCAACCATGCTATTTAAAATGAAACCTACATTCCACCAAAAAGTCCTTGCTCCATATAGTTAAGTCAACAAAAACTGAAAGTGATTTACTATATTAAAGCTGCATTCAGATAAATGGAATTCTCTCGCAACTCACTTGAGACAACTCATCAAAATAAAGACATGTAAGTACTAATTCAGACAATATATCATGGATACTTGGCTAGGCTTAAAATGACCATCAAGGTCTTAACTATGAACCTATACCCAAAAGTAAACTTTGAAAACACCTGTAGATTTCTGGTTTATTGATGTATAAATGCATAAAGAATCTCACAATTTTATTTGTCATCATTTAAACTTCCTTTACTAACAAACTCCTTCACTATCAATCTATTCTTTTTTTCTTATGTCATCTTTTCTACATTTCTCCTGTCTACTTAAATAATACTTGCCTTTTAAGATTACTAAATGCTATCCCGTCTTCTTATAAGCCATTTCCTACCACCTGCACAAGACATAGGAATACATTTGTATTAACTAAACAGTCATGTTTTTTTCTTGCTATGCATAACTTTTAGCATTCAATTGATTGGACTCATGCCCTATGTACACACTATGTATGGGACTGCTTTAAATATGATGTTTTATCTGTCTACAAAATTGAATTAATTATGGAGGTTCTCTCTGGGTCTCCACTGAAAAGCAAGACTTTCCAGGTAAACAAATGTAAAAAAATAAAATAAATAAAACATGCAGATTGTGATATACTATTGAGTGCTTAGGTTTCATAGTTAATAACACGTTTTTAGAAATGTGAAAAGATAGGAAAACTGTATTACCCATCACTTATAAAACTTCTGTAACACAGTATTTTGAATACATTGGAAAATTATTGCCTTAATTCGTATTTGCCACCTATGTACTGCTTTTTGTAATTCCCTGTTTCATAAACCTTCACTTACTGACAACATATCTTTAGCCATTACTGCTGCAGTCCAGCACTACAGCAAACTAGCTTTTGCAATTGACAAGTACTTGTGAAAAGATACAATGCTGTCTACTTAGAAGAGCCACTGAGTAACAGTTAGTCAACAAATAAAATTGGTCACTGTTCTAAATATGTGCTAACTGTGCTAATTACTAACTGCTGATGCAGAGGACTCCTGCTCCAAGGGTAGAGAGTTTGACTCTTCCCGCCTTCATTTGCTTATTATGTAACCAAGAGCAAGTCAATTAACCAGAAAGTGCTTTGGGGCAATTCAGCATTTGGTCTAGGCTCCTTAATGGTCTCCTGGATTGCATGCCTAGTAACTACAGATATTGAGGAGGTTCTCCCTGAAACAATGAAGAAGCAAAAGATGGGATCTGGCTTCATAAAACCGTAAAGGGAAAGACAGTAATTTAATGGTTAAAAAACAAATGAGTGAAAATAGATGAAGGTACAGATGAAAATTGTATGAGAAAATTCTAGAAAGGATATAGAAAAACCTTTTTTCCATGGAAAGGATACAAATGAAATACATTTTGTGTGTGTGTGTGTGTGTGTGTGTGTGTGTGTGTGTGTGTGTGTGTGTGCGTGCATGCGTGTGTGTGTGTGTGTGTGTGTGTGTGTGTGTGTGTGTGTGTGTGTGTGTGTGTGTGTGTGTTAGAACATGACTTGTCAACTTTGGTGTAATAAAGGAAGAGGAATTTATTGAAAGGGGAAGAATAACAACTGTTTTAGGCTAAGTATGTCATTCAGACAACCTATTAACCTTGTAATGTAATATTGTATTCTGATATTTAATACAATATACTGCTATTTACAGGAAGTGAAAGTCTGAGAAGTTTTTTTAACCATGACTATACATTTTTAGTAGGAAAAGTAAAACATATACCCCAGGATTCATAAAGCTTGCGCCAGGTGCAGGCGTAGCATTGGCGTTCCAACACCAAATATGGCCGGTGAGCGATCCAGGTACGAGCTGTTTCCACTTGCACTACCTATGTACGCTACGCCTGCACAGCTCCCAGCCCCTGTATGCTAATTACCCCAGTTGCAGCAGTGTAGCATGCAAAAGAAGGTATTTAGCGATCCAGGAAGTGGTGCAGGCATAGTGTAAGCATGCAAAAATGTAAACCGTAAAAAACGGTTTACATTTTTGCAAACATAAAATCGGAGCCATGACAGCCAGCCAAACACATGTATTATATCATTAATATATGCCAACGGCTAAACATATAGACATTGGCATTAAAAAAATTTACAAAATATAAAAAGAACATTTAATTTCATTTTTCGCACTATCGCGAAGTTTAAGCGCAAACCGGATCGCAAACCAGATCGCAAGAAAAATAGAAAAATATAGAATAAAACTGCAATGTGACACATATCATGATTTTCTCATAATAGTCAATGGCAGGCATGTTACACCACACCATAATGCAAGGGTTGCTAAGGGACTGTGACAGTGTTTTGCGTGGTAGCTAGGAATGAGTAGGCAATGCCATGCAAATGAGAGGAATAATAGTGAATCACAGATTCCCTGCTGGTGTAGGGATGCACCTCACAGCATAGCATTATAACACCGAGGTGTGCCCTTGAGATAGAAATGACATCAACAGAGGGATGTGTCACCTTTGCTGTAAGCAGATTGGAGCATTGCTAATCCGGTAACCTGTAGCTAAGCAAAGCTGCAGGAAAGGGGTGTGTTGATCTGGTTATAGCTTTGCATAGCTGAGAGCACACAAGGTAACTGAGTATGCATGTGAACGGAGATTAAAACGCGCTTAAACTCAGTAAACGGGTTTGCGCGGCGTGAACCGGAGCTGAAACAGGAATGATATAGGAAAAGAATAAGGAAATGCTGCAGCAGGGAAATTGGAGTACAAATGACTAATTAACACCTAGGAACTTACAGTGGGCCATTGACAACAGCTAACGAAGCTGCAAGCAGCTACCTGCAGAACAGGAAAGGGGAGGGGCTGTACTGCAAAGAAAACAGTAAAGTGTCACAGCAGAACAAAGCAGATTTGCATTTCAGCTACAAGACACATTTTGCAACACATGACTGGGTAGGGAAAGTACAAAACAAGAAAGATGGCAGGTGGAGGCATGCTGATAATGGGAGGGGATCCTGGTATAAAAGTGGATTAAAGAGCAACAGATTAATCAAGGCAGGCAAGCATAACTTCACACTAACGTTCCCACACTTGCAGTACTCAGTGTAAAACCCATAATTAAGATACCCTGCGGCTGGAATTGCTCATACACACCCAATGACATCAGCAGCATACATAGCACAATAGTATAAAGTGTGAAAGCACCTCACACACACTTGTGTATTCCCATACACTCTGCACCACTGGTGTATACAGACGGGGAACTTTTAATATGTACATGTTAGGGGCTGCCATAGCTTTGATCCACCAGCATGTGTTGGAGACTGAAGGTGGTGTAGAGGATGATGCTCACAACCACCCCAGGCACCAGAGGAGAAAAAGAGTGTTCAGACCCAGGGTAACCTCATCCTCATGGGAATGCTCCTGTTCACATCCCTCATAACCTACTCTCTACTCCCAACACTTTTTCCTCTTTACTTTTTCTCAATTCCAAGCTAGCAAATTCATGCTTGCTTCTAGCATACAACTCCTTATTTGTACCTAGCAATTTTTAGTAAAAAAAAAAAAAAAAATATATATATATATATATATATATATATATATATATATATATATATATATACTACTTCTCTTTTAGTATTTTTGCCTCATTTACTTGTTTGATACTTTTTGATCTAACTTTTAACCAGAAATTATAGAATGTTTTTCTCTATAATCCTCATGTAAACTATGTGTGGAACATAATCTTTGCATAATCTGTATGTGGAACATAATCTCTGTATAATCTGTATGTGGAGCTTTTCTCCCCAGGACTCCATTGAAAATGGGTTCTTTAGGCACAATGGACTATCCTGGTTAAACAACTGCAAATAAATAAATAAATAAATAAAATAAATAAACCTACCAGGGGCTACATGATCTGGAGATAGTAAAGCATTACAGGGTGGACAGGAACTTGTGGAGCTGTGCTGGCCACGCCTCAGAGCCAGAACAAATAGAGGGGAACCCATCCCAGTGGATACAAAAGTATGTGTAAGCCTGAGAATACTAGCTATAGGTACCTTTCAAAGGCCAACTGGGGATATCATTGGGATCTCACAGGCATCAGCATCCAGGGTACTTCACCAGTTCCTGGATGCCATGTTATCACATGCCAATGAGCACATATACTTCCCTCGAACACAGGAGGAGTTGGCCAGCAATATGCATCTCTTCCACTGTGTTGAAGAATACCCGGAGGTACTGGGTGCAATAGACTGCATGCACATACACATCAAGTCACCACCCAGTGAGCAGGGTAGGTGTTACATAAACTGCAAAGGATATCCTATCCCTCCATCAACTGCCAGGTCATGTGCAATGCCTAGGGCATTATCATGGATGTGTGTGCTGGCAGCCCTGGAATCACGACTCCCACATCTGGCATGCCTCACAGCTATATCATATATTTCCCAGGGGGACATCCCATATGGCCACCTGGTGGGGGGATGCTGGTTATGCACTAGAACCGTGGATGATGACTCCCATCAGAAATGCACACACACCCATGCAGGAATGCCATAATGAGGCACATGCACAAACCAGAATCATCATAGAACGTGTGTTTGGGATGCTTAAATCACAGTTCTGTTGCTTGGACATATCTGGTGGAGCCTTGCAGTACTCTCCAGGCATGTGTGCCCACATCTTCATAGTATGTGCCATGCTACACAATATGATCCTGTGGAAACAGCTGCAGCAGGGACAGAATGATGAAGGCCATCACAGCCCACCACCATTGCCAAGGGTCCCACAGGTGCAGAGGTACACAGACCACGAACACCCTGAGCCAGCCTCAGTAGGCAGACAGAGGTGTGCCCAGTATGCCCATGCCTTGGCAAGGAGGGAACGTATAGCACACACACTGACAGTGTAGGCACCTAGGGACTGACACCTTTCACCACCTGCACACGCAGTAAAAATGGATGGCACACACACAAGACTACCTGTAAATTGTCATGTATAGGCAGTCTACTGTGTGCATCCAACATAGGCAGCCCTCAAGTATTGCACACACAACTGCTATTGGCACAAGGTAAGTCAAAACCTGAACAGTAAATTAAGCTATCAGCATGTGCTGATACTGTATGTATAGATTCATAGGTTCATAGGTAGGTACTTGGCTAACTGCCTGAGGGCATTCATAAGCCTAGCCAAAATGTGTCAGCTTTTGCCACCCCATCGATTAATTAACTGTCCCTCTGTGGAGCAGAGCCAATGGCGGGATCCCTGGGGTGTATCTACTGTTCCCATTCCACTCTTCAAGGTTTCTCATGAGAAGTGTTAGTGAGGGGCTCTGTATAATGTAATTAGGGATGTAGTTTCAAAGCATGGGGAGTTTCTGTGACAGGAATCTGTCCCTCCAGCATCTTCTAGTTATGGTTGTGGCAAGGTTTAGCTCACTATAGCGTGTGGCTCAGTGTGACATGGATTCCCATAGGTGGAGCATATCCATTAAGCCTGAGTTGGACATGGCTTTGTTGGCCATCAGAGATCATCTCTGCGTAAACAAGATGCCACTGAGTAAAGTAGAGGTTTGTTCAGTCTGGCTGCATTGGACACATGTTTGAGGCCAGTAATCCTCTTGGCAAGGTATTTTCATGGACCTTCCAGCTGTCGGAAGTGTCTTCTGAAGTACATCCCAAATGGGTTATTATACTCTATGATGGGACTGATGAGTGATGAGTAAAGGGGCACTGTAACCTCAGTATGTCTAGATGCGAACCCTTTAGTAATCGGATGGCCTACATAGAAGGATGTCCTAACTACTCTGGAGATATGATTGCAAAGGAGAGATCACTATCTACCTTAGTCCCCAGATACCCTATTATCTTCTCTGTATTAAAGTGGCTGCCACTTACGTGTTAATATGTGGGTGTTTAGTTTTCCAAAATGGAATGACCATGCAGTTTGTGGCACTTAGCTGTAGTCCATGACATTGACACCCTGTGTCGGTCTCTGTGAGGCCTCTTGAAGGATGTCTGTGTCAGCTGGACTGTCAGTTATGCTCCCAGTTTGCAGTCATTGTCAAACATGGTTTGCCATAGTCCACCTGTGTTTGCCTGTACCTCTGAGAATTATATGCCAAACAGTAGGGGTCCTAGGACTGAGTTCTGTGGGACACCAGTTGTGACTGGTTAAGAGTTGGACCTGGAGGCTGCTAGTCTTACCATGTGGGTTCTGTATGTAAGCCTGTTGGCAACCCATCTTGTAATGTATGGGTTTATGTACAGGCTGGTGAGGTTATCAATAATACCTGAGTGGGGAATGGTGTCAAAAGCCTAGGTGAGGTCCAGGTAGTAAGTGTGAACACCTTTCCCCTCATCTAATGTCTTGGTGATTGTCTGTAAGATGTCAGACAGGTTCAGTGGGCATGATCTGCACTCAACCAAGCTGACCTGGGTTGGGTCAAGTGTTTGGAGGTTACCAATGTCATTGTCAATGAGTGCCATGAAGATGCGCTCCATAGCTTTGCAGACCAGGCTGGTCAGGCATATGGGGTGGTAGTTACCATGGTCAGTTGTGTTTCCACCTTGGAGGAGTGTAATAACTGTTGCTATGCACCATTGTATGGGCATGTAGCCTGTGTAGAGGCTGAGATTGAAAAGCTTAATAAGGTGGGGGGTTAGTTTGTCCTGTAGTGTTTGCAAATTGCAGTCTGGGACATCATCTGCCTCCATTGATGTTATGTTTTGCCAACTGAGAGGACCATTTCCACCTGTGTGTCTCTGATGTCTGGGATACTGTACTTTCCGGGTATTGTTGTGGGCTCTTTAGGGGTTGAAGTTTGCATTGAATGTATCTGCAAGGATGTTGGCGATATCAGTAGGGTCAGTATATTTTGTGCTATATTGCACTGGCACAGTGCAAATCTGTGTGTTACCACTTAGATCTTTGACATAGCCAAAGAAGGCTTTGCGGTTATCTTTCGAATCCCTGCCTATTTTCCTGTTGATGTTAGCTTTGGATGATTTCATGATGGACCTCTGTTTCTTTCTAATACTGGTCATAGATGTCTGCCCTTCTTGAATGTTGCTATTTTTCTGGACTACTGTCCTACTTCTGTTGTATAGCCTGTTTATTGCAGGGGTACACCAGACTGGTGTCCTTGTCTAGGAGGAACGAGTCTTGGTTTACCAGTGATGGCACGATCCATACATCCTTGTAGGTGCTTATAGAGTGCATTTGTAAATTTTTCTGTATCTTGAGCAGTGTTTTCCCTTAGCGTGGGGGCTGTGAAACCTCCCACCTCTGTCTTTAGTAGTGTGAATTTAGCTGTAGGAAAGGTATTCACTGTGGTTTCCTTGGATGGGGGAGATGGTTGGGTGTGGAAATCATCAGTGGAAAGTCCATGGTCAGATCTAACCAGTGACTGCTGTGGTGCACCTGTCGCCCATGTTGGTCATTACCACTTCTAGTATGTTTCCACCTCTCATTAGGGAGTTTACCATCTGACACAGGGCATATGAGGTGATAAATTCCAGGAAGCGCTGGGCCTGGAAGTGAGTACTCGAGTACGTTTCCCAGTTAATGGTAGGGTAGTTGACATCGACCAATACCAGGGTGTTTGGTAGGACTGTCATGTTTTACACTGTCTCCAGGTAGGAGGAGTTCATGGAGGGTGATCTGTAGCAGGCCACAGTTTGCATTGCAGTTGTGGCTGATGTTAGCTGCACATGGATGATCTCAGAGGTATCATGCTGCCCCACTAACCTGGAGGTGTACATAATCCTGATGAATATGGATACATCCCCTCCATGTCTGTGTCAGTCCATGTGGTATGGGTTGTAGTCCAGTAGTGCTGGTGTGCTCTCAGGAGCCTTAAAACACATCTCAGTTACTGCACAGATGTCGACGTTGTCCATATGGAGGAGTGCTGTGAGTGCATGCATGTTGTGATTACAACCCCTGGCATTGAGTAGCATAATCCTCAACGATTCCGCTATTGTGCTGTTTACAGAGGTGGGAATCACCTTTGAGACTTGCCTAAAAAAGGCACCATGGGGGCGCCAATAGCCTTGGCCAGTATTCCAAAGCCTAAGGCTGACACATGCAAGCCAGTATGGTATTGTTGCATGCATGCTACCCATCTGTGTTTGTTTCTCATCTTTCTTGTAGGTAACCTGGTAAGCAATAGAAAGCCTTAAGCTTATACAAGTCTTCTAGCTTCCAAGATAGACTTTTGGTGTGATTATGTATTAGTGTTCTGTATGTTCTTGCTGTACTTAACTGTTTTCTGACTACATGGTGAGTTTTCACTTTATATTGTGATCTGAAAGCTCTGTTTATTCACATATTATGTCTGTGATGGCCTGCAATTTAGAGGTTCACAGATATGTAGTAGGCTATCTGCCCAAGGGCATTTAGAAGCATAGCTACAGTGTGCTGGCTTTCACTGCACCATTGATGAAGTAACTAAGCCTCTGTCAAGCATAGCCAATGAAGTGATTCCAGGCAGAGTTGCCAGAAGCTGTTGAGGACTGGGGTGGCAGAGGGTGATGGGGCACTTAGTGATCTAAAGAGGGTATGTTAACATGAAACATCAACACCATTCAATTTCCCCAACAGGTCTTGCAGCTATAAAACTGGAGGGGCTCCCCCACCCCCTGGCTGTATGGTTCTGGGGCACATGATCCCAGGGGTGTATATTCTGTTACCCATTCACACATCAAGATTTCTCATGAAGTGTGTCAGTGAGGGGCTATACCTAATGTAGTTAGAAATTTAATTTATAGTCTCTCATTTCATTTGTTATGTTTTTATTTCAAGAGTAAGTGAAGCTCAGTGGGTTTGGGCACCTCCACCCTTTGTTTAGCCTAGCTTACACATAGAAATAATCTAAATAGGAAATAGGTAGAAACAATGTTAATGTCAATAGTGCAATGGTTACAGCATTTGCATAGTATCTGTGCATTCCTGGTTCAAATCCCAATAAAGTCAGAGATGTTTTTTCATGTTAAAAAGTATTCCTTAACCACAGCTTGCATATCTAAGTAGTATTCTTCAGTGTAATAAACATATGAAACACCCATATATACCCATGTGTGCTGGAGGGTAAAGTCAACAGAGAATGTAATGTTATGTAAGCACATAGTGAGATGTTACTTCACTGAAATATCCTGAGTAGTTAGCAGATGTGGCCTTGTATGTACGCACTGGTTATAAGTTGCAAAGTTTGTTTAACTGCTGCTTTAATGTCGCACAAACACTTTTAAACATGCTTACAACTGCTTAAATGAGCCTTATTCTGGAGTAAAACACATTTTTAAAGCATCGCAGGTGTTGAACCCCAGACCACGCACACAATAGTCATGGGACTTACCACTAAGCTATCTGAGCTGTATACATGTTTCATGGTCTTTAGACTACACCTTATACTATAGGCATTCCACTGTACTGACCACAAATGGGACAGTCACTTTGTGTACATATGTACAGTACATTGTAATGTACTGTAGTTTGTGAATCAACATATACAAGTCTACATATGTATAACTGTTACAAATTAATACTAAATATATATATATATATATATATATATATAGATATATATGTCAGTGATGTCTGCACATATATATATATATATATATATATATATATATATATATATATATATATATATATATATATATATATAAGTTACATCTATAGCCATATATATAAACATCTATGAACACACTTTGTGACACAGGAGCAATCCAAAGTAATTGAAGTGTACACAAAACACATGCAGTTCTGCTATTATAACTATTAATATTAACTTAATTCACCATAGAAGGGATGGTTGTTGTGTATGTGGAGATTGGGGTGAGGGGGGGAATGATGGGCAATGAAATTATGCATCAAGGAGAGCCTGGGTTGGATGTTCAATAAGTGAACTGGAGGGGTATACATGGAGTATGGGGACAATATAAAAAATAAACAAAACAAGAACGATTCTCATCCATAATACACCCCGTCAGGTCACATTGCAACACTTAATTCCACAAACATATGAGCATTAACATGTATCATACATATGTACACCAACTGACTGTCACATTTGTTTTCAGTAGTGAGGAATGCCCGTAGTAAAATGTATATTCTAAACACCATAACATTTGTACGTATCTCAGATGCCTTAGTGGTAAAGTCAGTGACTGTGGTGTTCATGGTTCTGAGTTCATGACCTGCAAGGGCTGTTCATTTATTTTGAGGGCCAGAATAAGGGCTGTTGAATTCAGGTTGATTAAAGCACTTTTAAGCAGTTGTAAGTGGTTTTGCATGCGTTTGTGCAATGGAAAAGTGGTGCTTAAACACGGTTAAACGGATAAGCGCTTCACAGGTTTAACCTTTGCTTATTGTCGCGCAGACCATGGGCAAACCCGCTTACAACCTCTTAAATGTGCATTAATCACACTTTCCCTACCCGTGCCTGTTTTGAGAGGTAAAATAATAACCACTTCCAGGATTAGAACCCACAACCATGTACACCATCCTCAGAGTAACCTACGACTAAGGTGCATGAGATGTACCTATGTCAGTTGTGTATTCAGACAGGTTAAACACAAAAGGGAGGATTGTGTGGAAATAGGACAGACTACAGACTGCCATGTACCCAATGAAAGGTGTATGCTATACATATATATATATATATATATATATATATATATAAATATATATATATATATATATATATATATATATATATATATATATATATACACAGAGAGTGAGAGAGATAGATACATGTCGATATATAGACATATACATATATATATGTAGATATATAGCTCTATGGAGGTACATATAAACGTATGCAATAATATATATTATATATCTATATCTCTATACATATGTATATATATATATATATATATATATATATATATATATATATATATACATACATACATGTGTCTATACAGCATCTGACGTGTTCAAATCTGAGTATAGCATGAGTCATAGCAATCACACATTCTGCCACCCCCAAACAATATGAACATAACATATGAAGAGTATATGGCAATACACTATTACAAATATGTTCTATGGACATGTGCCAAATAGGGTTAGTCATCAACACAACTATGACTGCAAATATCCATGACAGAAATACACAGACATCTTTCATGTAGCAAAACTTTATTACATTCCGATGTATTGCCAAAAGTATTCAAGGACTAACAATACCTGCATGCTATACGGGAAGCATTTAACAGTGCCTTAATGAATCAGCCTGCAATTGCCATAGTATTAGTCCACTAAGGGATAGGTGTTCACATAGGGAAGGAACCCACACACACATATAGAATATGTATAAAAGCAGTTCCTACACACCTGCATCTGCTATATACACCCAGCAACATCTCCCCCACACCCAAACTAATTACAACAATACATACTGTCATACCATGACCAATTATTCACCCACTGTACGACATCTGCTGAAACCTTAACATACCTGGACAGAGACACACTAACATGGCCCTATGTGAAATAGTTGCTGTTATACAATGGAACAGCTGCTGATGTTACAGGGTTTGTTTGAACTTATCCTGTTTCAGAGGGTTGAAAAGTAATTACACTAGGAAGTGTTAGTAACTACTGATTATCAGCACAGTATGATGCACATTTACACCAAACTAAAGATGTCTGGTGAGCACACTGTAAACCCCCTAACAGTATATGCATAGCCATACAGCCGTGAGCTGGTCAAACATCCCAGCCGCACTGAAACATATGCAGAAGTATTAGGTACAGACAGACCCTGCACAAGTAGCAATGTTCAGAAATATAACAGCAGTACTCACATGTAGACCAAATCTTCTAGGCATTACACACAATATATTTCCATTTGCCTCCATACAGCTGTTGCAAGAGATTTCAAACAACACTTCCAGGCTGTCTTCCTCACAAGTAAGGCATATTGACAATGCCCAAGTGGAGTACTCAATTATACTCCACCGTTGCCATGGTATTGGCTAAGGGAGTAGCTGCACAGCTGATGTGCATGTAATTAACTACTTAGGAGCACCAATTGGTGATCAGGATAGAACATGTTACTGATCTCTAACTATAAAAGGATGCCTTGTCACACATTCAAACCATCTGTATCTACCTGCAGAATAGTACAAAATACCCAACAGAAGATCGAAACATAAACTGAAAATGATTAATATACCAGTCAATAACACCTCCAGTTTTTAAGAAGGTATGTATAACATTTAGTATGTCTGTGTATGTAGTACCTGTTCTGTAATATTTACAGTGTAATCAATGCATATAGTGGAAATAGCTATCTTGTAGTGATGTATTGTTGAGCAGTAGTAATGCTGGTAGTATTCTATGTGTGTACTGCTGTAGGTCACAAGGCAAACTCCTCATACACCACAAGGGATGATATATATGGGCTTGGAATTCACCAATTCTTTTCCAGCCACTGTCAGTGTCAGGGTTGGTCCAACAAGTATGTGCTATAACAGGGGATAGTATATGTTGATATATTGTAACAGTAGACGTATGTATGGGTGTATTAGTGAGATGAACATGTCAAAGGTGGGCTTACTGTGCAACTATGATTTGCATTCTGGGATATTGTGCCAATAACTGTGTAATGTACAGTATTTTAGGCAGATCTGTATTCCATTTTACATAGCATTTCTGTTATGTTATGCAAACATTAGTTATGTCTATTGGCGATTACAATACTCAGTAACAGGATACATATGACTTGTATACATCTGACAGTTTAGCAGCATGATAGCAAAGAAAATTGGAAGAGCTAGGTAACTATCCATGCACATAAGACATGTAATATCCATCTCACTAGTATCGTTTGCAAGCAATTACAGCTGTGCATGTGTACATGTTATGCAAATGTGTAGTGACCCTTGTTACAGGGCTGGCCCAAATGGCTATGTGCACACCTACATAGAGTGGATATTGAGAGTAGAGACACACTGGTTGAACTTTCAGATTTGTGTAGCCTAACCTCTCACTGCCAACCTAACAGCCGCTTGCAAGTACTGTATGTAAGGTTGTGCACAGTACTGGTAATGAAACAGGTTGCATACCATCTGTAACTCTAGTGTAACAACTGCAGTAGGAGTGTAAGGTGTAGGAGACTGCTGCTCATGTATAATAGCTGCTTCATAGGTGATGGCTTACACTATCTGATTATATCCTGATCATGTTGATAGTGGCAGCAGAGTCTCTTGATACTTGACTCTGTTTGGGGAGTGGGTATCTGTGCCCAACAGAGCTCATGGTTCTGGTGGTTGTGTGAGTATATACCCAGAAAAGGATACAGACCTGTTGACCTTGCATCATCTGTAATCAACTATCAGGATGTGATGTGCTCCTCAGAGGAGGATTGCTGCTAAAGGTAGCTACTATGTTTCTGTAATAGCCAGTGTTGTCACATCCATAACACAAATATTTACTTGTGAGCATCACTGTCTAAAACATCTTCATAAGCAATAAGTACACTAAATACAGTACTTGGTACTTGTAGTACTGAATGCTCATACAGGCATGTCCACTAGTCAGCTACTGGTGTTTACTAATGTCAGCTTTGCATATGTGGCCATCCTGGGGGAATGTAATCTCTATGCCATGTACACTGCCAAACCCATCTAACACCACACCCCACACATTGTCTGGGATGCAGCTACGGGGTTAAGCTGGAATGCGGTCTAGTCTACAGCCATGACTGGACTGGACAGTCATGAGGTGTAGGTTAACACATGCATCTCATCATCACAACCAACACATAACCTTACCAGAACACAGTAAGGACACCCACACATATTATCAGAAATCACACACATTCACAGAGTCTTCTAAGAATCTGGCCAAGCAAGTGACCTCCCAAGCTGGCAAAGACAGACAACAAAATACACAAACTATATGTCATAGCTTGCATAATTGTGCCACACCTCAGAACACGTGGCCGGAAACATGCCCAACAGTACTCATCTGTGAATGCAAACTAGCACTATGTTACACACCAAGCTATACGAGGGCAAACATACTGTCAGCTGCCTGTCTGCCATGATTAGCCACATACCCATATATTCAGACCACCTTTTGAACTATACACATGGCCCTGGCATATTCCATGTTGTTGTGCAGGACCTGTGATGCAGTAGCCTGGACTGCATGGAAACAGACATGTAGGAACTATTAGGTCTTGTAGCCCATGCAGGTATGTTCCAAGGCCTGGGTAGCATTTGGCCATTGGCCAGAATGATACTGCAGTACAGGGACAAAAGGATTGTATTCCACAATTGTCTAATGTACTGGTGCAATTCAAAGGGTATCCAGTATTTCACTGCCTGGGATAACATGGTTGACAGACCACGATGCTTTGCCAGACAAGGTCTGCACCTGTCACCCCTGGGAATCTGGATACTGGCTAGGGCTCATGCTTCCCCTATAGTTCCTTCATCATGCAAAGTTCAAGTGAAAGTCCACTGCTGTAACATGGACAGCCAAGCAATAAACTGCTGGTCTCACAACTCAATGATACATTTCAGAAACTCAGTATGGACTCACTTATGTCAATCCTTAACATGGAGAACATATCTGTGCAGTGACTGAGATATGGTTCAACTCTCCGTAGAGCACACCTGCATGCCCATGTTATAACACATACCTCACCTCTTGCCTATTATCCTTTATTGGAACACACGGGCCACACGTGTGTCCATATTCCTGAAGGATATGAACACCCCCACGCTAGTTGCACTTGCATAACTTCAGATGCATTATGCTGAGCAACTACCTTTGTGCCAAAGTGGAATCCAAATTGCACCTTGCGACAGATCACCTACCATGCCTCAGAATTCCCAACTGTCATGTTGCGTGGTAATGGGGAATATTAAGTTTGAGACAGAAAACCATAATAACGGCTACTCTCAACTATTCCATTATGAACTGGGAAGACTCCTCATGTACCAACACCTGCGCTCAATGCATGTTGGATTTCATCAACCCCAATGACCTGGATCACCATAGTCACACAAACAGGGCTAACAGTATGCTACACATAGTCAGTCTCCAAAGCCAATGTTATGCTTCTTAATAGCGAAGTGGTGACTGTCATGGCACCCATGCAGATAAGCAATCCATGTGCAAATGCTGAATCCTATACAAATGAACTTTAAGCACTCACATAAGTGCAGTGATTGTGCCATTGAAACAGAACCAAGATTCAACCAAACACAAACAAGAAGGCAAACTGGTGGTACCCTGCCTTAAACTGTAACACAGAAGGTAGTAACTGTTGCAAGAGTGAACACACATGAGTGGAGGTGATCCCTGGTCAGCCTCAGTAAGATGCAGATACACTATATAAAACCACACAAAGCTACTGTGAAACTAATCAGCCACATATTATGAGGCCAACCACAGAGCATTCTATAGCTGTGTCATAAATCGTAATGGCAACAACAAGACCTACCGTGCTTCACAGCACTATGTCATGGGAAGTACTGCACCTACAGAAATAGCACCTGTTCGTCCAGATATGGTCTTAGAGAACCTAAACCCATTCCCACCTCCCCCCAACAGGTACACATATTTATATATCTGTGTACACTACAGAGCCCCTGTAATAACAACTATGCAGGTACAAGCTGCACTCTCTAAAGAAATACATGCAGCTTTCATGGGACCTGTCAACATCCCAGGGTGTATCCTACAGAAATGTCAGAACAATTTGCTCTCCACATACACATCATGTTCAATCATAGCTTCATGTCAGGCTGTGTACACACTGAATGGTGCACAGCAGCAGTTATCACACCCCACAAAGGAGGAGATACCACTGATAATGGGAAATAGTGCACTACTACCCTGCTGAGTCTGGTCTGTAAGGCCATGAACCATGATCAACTTATTTGATGTAGTCAGTACAGATGTAGATGACAGTAAGGTTGATTCACACAGCATATCATGACCTTGCCAGGTCTTAGGACACCATCACCCATACTGTGTTCCAGCTACACTCAGTAAACTAGGTGTATATTCCTATGTCACAGGAATGGTTGGCAACTGGACTGCTGGCAGAACCAACACTACAGAAGGTGTCTGACTAATACACGCATATCAAACCAGTGCCAGCCACAGTAATACAGGGTTAATTCCTGGTACTCCCCTTCTTTGTTATCTATACCACACAGACTAACAGAGAAGGCATATTCCTACTGATGTTTGCAAATGACTATGAACTAGGAGCAATAGTTGACTCAATGTGTGCTGTGGTCAACATACAGAAGGGCCTTTGTGGGTCAATGTGTGGTGTGTGACATAGCCACAATCTGACAGCTAAGTATTGCATTGTCATCCCCTATGTTAAAAACCCTGTACCCATGAATTACCACCTAGGCAGTGGTCAACATAATGGAAACTGTGTGTGTATGGGATGCAGCTGGACAGTAGTCTTTCCTTTGATAGTTACTTCACCACACCAGTCAGGTAGTCATACGTGGCACCCCTAATCATGACAGGTTGCCATCCACGACTATAGAGATCATTGTTCAGCCATACTCAACACTCAAGTGACCCATAATAGATCACATATCTCCTTTAAGGATTATTGGCTATGTTCAGATGGCCTACACTGGCCTTCCCAATCCCTAGCTCCACTATGTAGTATGATGCCTACCCTGAATAAAGCCATGTCCAACCCAGAGATGTTGGACATGCTACACTTACACATCCTGATTTCAAATAAACACATACTTCATGGACATCCACCTTTCTAGTACAAGGATCACAACATGCCTGACAGATCTTTGTCCCATACACTTTACATACTCCTGCCATACTATGCATCCCTGTCCAGCGAAGCTGCACATTGCCCCTCTTTGTGACATGGTGTGATGTCCGCATATCAAATATATCAGTAACCCTGTGGATCAGTTCTGTGGCACTGCTTGAACTGGCCACTGAAACTTACCTGTCTGTTGGCTACAGCTAGGGAACCTTTCAGCCTAGGCTCATAAATGGCCCAGGGCATATAGCCTACTAGTTCACTATGACCATACATGCTATAGTTGATATCCAACCCTGCAAATACCATCAGGCTAGCCATTGTCCAATGTGTTGTACAAGTGCAATATGGGTAATACATGGCAGGATGCTAAACAGCTGTACAGTGCCATGTAGACGTATATGGCAAAACACATACATGTAAAACTTTCTGTAAGCAAGTCTGCAGGGTCACAGGTCACATCCCTTAAGGCTGTGTATGACTATATATGTGACATATACACAGCCTTAAGGTCTATTGCATTAATGTGAACACATCCAGGCATGTGCTGATAGGTAAAGACACCAAGTACAGGCAAACAGACATGCCCACATCAAGACATCCACATGGAGTATGAGCAATGTCATCACTTGACACACACATATATGGTGATAACATCAAATCACCAGTAAGTGTCAAATGTGTGTGAGTTAAACATGTCAGTGGTGTTAGTGTCATGTAGATTTGCAAAGACATAGTTGTAAAATTAATAAATGTGATACACATGTATGTTCAGCTGTACTTCTATACTTCTCTGTGAGTTACTGTGACCTGTCTCCATCATTATGTCTTCCAGGTATGCCGTGTGCCAGGCTGCAACCATACACCCACTTGGAGGATGAGGTCCTCATCCCATGCCTCCTCGACAAACATGTATCACTTTTCAGCCATGTACCACAGGATGCACAGCAGCGGGATGCCCAGTGGGAGGCCACAATTGCACCTATCAGCAGGTGCGCCGACACTGCATGGACCTCATAAGATGGGTAAAACAGTGTGCTAATGCAATCACGAGGGAACAAGGTACAACAGGTGGGGGGCCACTCACCCAGCCCCCACTCACATGTACCAAGGAGCTACTGGCCAACCTGCTGCAGACCTCCATCCACAAGCTTTAGCTGGTATTGTGGAGGTGGGTGTCTCTCAACCACCGAGCCTGGAGTTGCCTGGTAAGTCACTACTGCACATATAACACAACTATATTTCATATAGTTACATGTGTTACTGTACAATATGTAATGTAACGTCATATGCAAGGCATGTATGCACACATGCCACATACTATAGTCTGCTGCTCTATGGATGCACAGATGTGCATACTCCATAGTACAGTCTATTGTACTGGCTTATGTGCTAACATGGACATTGCACCCTGTAGTTATCACACAGGTGTGGATAATGATCTTACTGCTGTGACACTCCTATTTAGGTACCTCTGGCATTTTGCAGCAACACCAGCCTGTTGCAGGTTAGATTGTTATTTACCAGGCTTGATAATGCACATATCATATTAATTGCATGCTATCTGCCATGTGTCCATTTAACACACGTACACATAATGTATGGTAGGCCTGTTAATATACACTGGTCGGACCTGCAATGCATCACAGTGGTTACCCATGTGGAATGATTGAAGACTATATGAAACACTTACACTAAACCTTACAAACTGTCACTGCCAGATGTGTGGACAGCTGTGAATACAATGGTGGAGGTGTTGTTCACTGTAGGGACAGGTACTACAGATCAGCATTACACATGTGGGGAATACAAACAGTACTATACAGAGAGCATATGTGTGCACACACTCTAAATGTTTTGGAGCTGGAGTATGACCAACCCACAGGATTCACCCTTGTGGATTATACCTGTGCTATGAATGTTACACAATGTCATGTCCTATCTGACATGTCCATGACATGTAGTAGGCTGACTGCAACACTGCTCAACCATCCTGCAAAATATGATATGTCACATCCCAAACATACCACCCTTTGTCTGCATAACCCTGTACTCAGTGGTGCATATGACATCTATGGGTGTATGTCATATGGGATAACACTGACATGTGACATAGATGCCCATCGCAACCATTGGACAAACCATGTGTACACATGGCCATGGAAGATGGCCAGAGACATGAAGCAACACACACAGTAGAAGTGATGTACATGTGTGTACACCCTGTTGTACATTGGCTTGACACAATACAACTATGGCATTTGTGTAATGGTGATATTGCAGATGTGAAACACTAAACATCATACAGCCCTGTGCACAGCTTGTGTAGGCATGACATCAAAACCACCACATAAGATGTCTTGAACATCTAGAGTGTGTCACAGGTTCATAGGTAGATACTAGGCTATCTGCCCGAGGGCATTTATAAGCCTAGCCAGAGTGTGTCAGCTTTCGCTGCCTCATTGATTAATTAACTGAGCCTCTGTCAAGAAGAGCCAATGAAGTCATCTCAGGGGTGTATTTTCTGTTACCCATCCACTTGTCAAGGTTTCTCTTGAAGAGTGTTAGTGAGGAGCTCTTCCTAATGTAGTTAGGAATTGTGTCCAAAGCATGGGGAGTCTCTGTGACATGAATCTACCCCTCCAGCATATTCTATTTATTGTTGTGGCAAGGTTTAGCTCACTAGAGCGAGTGGCTCGCAGTGAGTTGGATTTCTTTAGGTGGAGCATGACCATCGATTCTGAGTTGGACATGGCTTGTAAGTCAGGCAGAGATCACCTCTGAGTAAGCGATATGCCATTGAGTACAGCCAGAGTTTTTCCAGTTGGGCTGCATAGGACATATGTTTGAGGCCAGTAATCCTCTTGGTGAGGTACTTTTGTGGTCCTTCCAGCTGTTGGAAGTGTCTTATGAGGTACATCCCAAAAGGGGCATTGTGCTCTATGATGGGTCTGATGAGTGACGAGTAGAGGGGCACTATAACATCTTTATTTCTAGATGTGAACCCTTTAGTAATTAGATGAAATACATAGAAGGATTTCCTAACTACTTTTGCAATATGATTGTCAAAGGAGAAATTATTATCTACCTGGGTCCCCAGATCTCCTATTACCTCTTGTGTATTAAGGGGGCTGCCACCTATGTGATAATTCATGGGTGTTTTGTTTTTCCCAAATGGGATGACTAGGCATTTTTTGGCATTTAGCTTGAGACCATGACTTTGACACCAGGTGTCCGTCTCAGTAAGGCCCTTTTGGAAAATGTCTGTGTCAGCCAGAGAGTCAATTATGGCTCCCAGTTTGCAGTCATCGGCGAACTTGGTTAACCATAGTCCTCCTGTGTTTGCCTGTACTTCTGAGAAGTATATGCTGAACAGTAGGGGTCCCAGGACTGAGCCTTGTGGGACACCACTTGTGACTGGTTTAGAGTCGGACCTGGAGCCCGCTATTCTTACCGTGAGAGTTCTGTCTGTAAGCCAGTTGGCAACCCATCTTGTGACGTAGGGGTTTATGTTTAGGCTGGGGAGTTTTTCTATAATTCCTGAGTGGAGAATGGTGTCAAAAGCCTTAGCGAGGTCAAGGTAGGCTGTGTGAACCACCCTCCCCTCATCTATGGCCTTGGTGACTGTCTCAAAGAAGTCAACCAGGTTCAGTAGGCATGATCTGCCCTTAACAAAGCTGAACTGGGTTGGGTCAAGCATTTGGAGGTTCCCAATGTCTTTGTTAATGAGTTCCATGATGATGTGCTCCATAGCCTTGCAGACCAGGCTAGTCAGGCTTATGGGGCGATAGTTACCAGGGTCAGTTGTGGCCCCTCCTTTGAGGAGCAGAATAATTGTTGCTGTGCACCATTCTATGGGCACGTAGCCTGTGGAGAGGCTGAGGTTGAACAGTGTGTTTAGGTGGGGGGTTAGTTCATTCTGTAGTTCATGCAAGACGCAGCCTGGGACACCATCTGGCCCCACTGATGCTGTGCTTTTGGCTTTTGAAAGGGCTGTTTTCACCTGTGCGTCTGTGATTTCCAGGGCACTACACTTTTCCGGTATTGTTGTGGGCCCTTTTGGGGGTGAGAGGGGGGTGAAGTCTGCACTGAATCTATCTGCCAGGATGTTGGCAATATCTGTAGGTTCAGTATATTTTGTGCTATTTTGTACTAGCTCAGAGCATATCTGCGAGTTGCCACTTAGATTCTTGACATAGCTAAAGAAGGCTTTGTGGTTATCTTTTGAATCCTTGGCTATTTTTCTTTCGAAGTTAGCCTTGGATGATTTTATGAGGGACCTTAGTTTCTTACTGATACTGATCAGGGATGTCTTTCCTTCTTGGGATTTGCTTTTTTTCTGAACTAGTTTCCTCCTTCTATTGTATAGCCTGTTTTTGGCAGGGGTCCACCAGATTGGTTTCCTTCTCTTAGGGGAGTGAGTCTTGGTTTTGCTAGGGATGGCACGATCCATGCATCTTTGTAGGTGCTCATAGAGTGCAATTGTAAAGGTTCCTGCATCTTGGACACTGTTATCCTTTAGCGTGAGGACTGTGAAACTTACCACCTCTGTCTTACGTAAAGTGAAGTTTGCTATAGAAAAGTTTTTCACTGTGGTTTCCTTGGTTGGGGGTGGTGGTGTGGTGTGGACATCCAGAGTGATTAGTTTATGGTCTGATCTAGCCAGTGACAGGTTGACCTCCGGTGCGGAACACCTGTCGCCCATGTTGGTGATGACCAGGTCTAATATGTTTTCACCTCTGGTAGGGGAGTTTACCAGCTGATCAAGGGCATTTGAGTTGATAAATTCCAGGAAGCGCTGGACCTGGGATTTTGTACTTGAGTAGTTTTCCCAGTTAACGGTAGGGTAATTGAAATCGCCCAATATCAGGGTGTTCGGTAGGACCTTCATGTTTTCCAGTGTCTCCAGAAAGGCGGAGTGGTGGTCCTGGGTCATAGAGGGTGATCTGTAGCAGGCCACAATTTGCATTGCAGATTTGCCTGATGTTAGTTGCACATGGATGATCTCAGCGGTATCATGCTGCTCTACTAACCTGGAGGTGTAGGTATCTTTGATGAATATGGCTACACCCCCTACTTTTGTGTTTTGGTCCATGATCTGTGGCCGAAATGTGTGGTATGAGTTGTAGCCTGGTAGTGCTGGGGTGCTCTGTTGAGCCTTGAACCAGGTTTCAGTTACTGCACAGATGTCGATGTTCTCCATACTAAGGAGTGCTTTAAGCTCTTGCATTTTGAGATTTAAACTCCTGGTGTTGAGTAATATAACCCTCATTTTTTTATCTGTGCTGCTTACGAAGGTGGGTTTGACTTTTGAGCCTTGCCCAAAAAGGCACTATGGGAGCAGCAAGAGCCTTGGCCAGTATTTTGAAAGCCTAGGGGTGACAGGTGCAAGCCATCTCTTGCGAAGCAACGAGGCTTGTCGAGCATGATGTCCCAGGCTGACAGACACTGGATCCCCTTTGAATGACACCAGAAGCTTAGCCAATTGTTGAAATTGATCAGTTTTTTCTTTATACTGAGGTATCATTCTTGGTGAGGGCAGGATGCTACTCAGGGTCAGGGTCATACCTGCCTGGGCTACATGATCAGAGAGCTCTTCCATGTCTCTTTTCATGTAGTCCAGGGAGGTACATCACAGGTCATTCACATATTCATGACATGAAAACATTCACCTATACAGTATCCAAATACATGCATGTGTTGCACAACATACACATACAACCACAGCAGGCCACAGATACAGTACATTCACCTTGCTTGTGTCAGACATCACTGTCATGCTTGCTCCTCATGTGTGAGAGGTACACAGATGGCATGTGGGACATGGAGTACTGCTACATTAGCCATGTCTGAGCATAGTTGCCAGGCATCAGTAATATGGTTGCAGATGTGTAGGGGTGTCATTTTTATACCCTACAGTGACCTGTGTCACACATTACACATTAGGGTTTAGTGTGTATACACCTTAGTGACGTGGGTCAAATTCCACATTCGATATGTATTGTATCTGAACACAGTCATGGCTATGAACTGTGTCTGTAACTCACACTGTATAGCAATAGTGAAGCCATATGATGCCCTGCAATGGCTATGCACATCAGCTCAATGTGCAGTATGTCACTGCATATTTGTAGGGTGGACTGATAAAATTGCGTCAGCTGAAGGTCCATGTTAGTATAACACGTCCCTGCATTGGGACACCATTACCTTACTGTATATTTGAAAGGACACCATTGTGTTACACATGTATGCATGTCATTCAACTTGTCAGCAGAAGACATGTCATACTACATGTGATTGGCAAGGTCATATACCACACATCAGGCTGGTGTACTGTTAACCTGTGCTGGTCTGTGGCACCATTGCAAAGTAGGGACAGCCATGTCAAACATGTGTGTATAGCCACATGCACATTGTCTGTAGACTCAGCTCAGGGGTAGGCAGAATAATGTTGAACAGACATGCACTGCTTTGGGGGAGATATGCAAGCTAGGGCTCAGGCAAACATAGTATTCACTCCTCATACCCTTCTGCACATGTTCTCCTCACACATAGGGGCAGTGGCCAACACAAAGCATCAGTGGCAGATGTACAAAGGTCAGCAATGGTCTGTTATGTTGCACCAAAACATGGCAGTGTGGTGCAATGTTGTATAAGTGTATGCACTGTGTTGCAGGTATGGGGCATAAGCTACTAACACAAATGGTGCAACACAGGGATGTATGCTAACTACTACTATAAATGTGTAAGTGCACTGCTATAACACATGCATGCTGTTGTGTGCAACTCAGGGATGTATGATAACTACCACTATAATTGTCTAAGCTGAATGCCATCTGCCATATCACATGCATGTTGCATGCCGTTGGGTGTCATAGCATGTGTCTGTCTGTCTGTGTGTGTCTGTCTGTGTGCGGTGCTATATAACTTGTAATGTACAGTTCTTGTCTGCCCCTCACAGGTGTTGATGTAGGTACGTTGCCCTCCTGCAGTCCACCTGATGTTAGTGTCCCCACAGACTCTAGCAGTGATGATGAAAGTATGATTGAGGCACAGGCAGGATGTCAGGGGCTGAATCTGTGCCATTGGTTGCCATTCCACCTGTATCCCCCTCATCCCCACACACAGTTCTCATGCCTACACATACCCCATCACCAGTGGCCACAGAGGAAGGACAGTTGGTGGATGGTAGCATGGAACAGGAAAGTGTGGAGACTATGGAAGGTGTGCCTGCACACCATGATCCCAGCCAACTGACTGGTGATGTCCCACACAGGCATGTACCCAGTGCTGCTCGTAGGAGGACCACTGGCCAACATGCCCCTGCAAGACAAAGCACATCAGCTGGTGTCACCAGACGCATGTTTCAGGCTGTAATGGAGGCACAGGCACATGCTGAATAGCACAACAGAGAAGGTCTGAGGCTTCAGAGGGCTGCTGTCCATTCTTTAACTGACAACATCCAGGCAATTGCAAATGCTCACCATCATCTTGCAGATGTCTTGGATAGGCGATTGGGTGACATGGTGGGAGTCCTTGACCATGGCATGTCAATCCTCAAGCGTGGAATGTCTGTGCTGGAACATCTGGTGGGCGTGAGGCATCGGGCACGTGGATGTAGGCCAGCTACATCACCTGTTGAAGGTCTACGTGAACACGCTACTTCACATGCCCACTCCCATAGTGGTGGTAGCAGCAGCAGTGCAGCTGGTGCTGTGCTGTCCACACCAGGACACAGCAGGCCACGTGCACATGGTCCTGGATGGTCCCAAAAGGGACACGGTTCCAGTGGACATGTGTTATCAGACAGTACCCAATCTGGACCTCTGCCTGGTAGTACCTATGCAACCCCTGGCAGGCGCAGGTCACATGGCTGTGGCTGGACACTGTGAACTGTGAAACCTGCCCTGTACAGTCTGCAGCTGTCAATAAGACAATAATGTAGACCAGCCACATGTCAGACCTGTGTGCATACATACACACACAGCAGAAACAAATGTAGGGCACCTCAACACACACACACACGCATAACATCCACACACACCCAATGATATCAAAGTCCCTAACCCACACACCTGATGTCATCCAATGGTGCAGCCTAGGCCTCCGGCAAACATTATCACCCAGTGCATATGATGATGCCTGTGCCACATCCCTGTCATCCACATCATCGGTGCAGGGACATGCTCATATGGTCTGATGCACAGGGTGAACTTACTAGGAAGACAATTGTAGATTAATATTGGTGAGTAGTGTTTGACAGGCAACAGACATACCATGTATTACAGTTTTAGAATGCATTTAGTACGTTTGACAGTATGTATCATGTGTAACAGTAACTGCATGTTGATCTTGATGTTCTGCCTTCCTCTTTCAGGTGTAATTGCATGTGCCGGGGGATGTCAGTGTTTGCGGTTAGTGTCCCATATGTAAATGTTGACTACTCACAGGTCTGTATGACAATACCTGCATGCACTTTGTAGCTTCCACATCACAGTTTTAATCTCTCAAGTTTCAATTATGTTTACTGATCTAATGATCCAAGAGCATGATAACTGGGTAGTAAGCTACTGTGTTCAGAGCCGTCACATCCATAGTTGGTGACATCACAGGTATAGTTACCTGGAGCAGGGAGGAGGTAAAAGAGTGGTATAACAGATGACAAGGGTAAAGGCCAGTGGAAAAAGCAGCTTCTCATTGGGAAGTAGTAATACCCGCTCTCATGACAGGATGCAAACACAGGCACAACCAGGGATTCACAGACACAGTAACACACCCACACACTCAGGGATTCACAGACACATTAACACACCCACACACTCAGGGATTCATAGACAGTAACACACACTCTGACATACACACACACAGTTGCCAGTGTTGGGATGAGAACCCCTGCCTATGTGCAAATCATCATTATAGTACTACGCAATTACAAGATGCACCACAGAGATTACACATGTACAGGTAGTCGGAATGGCCTAAGATTGAGGACATCAACAGGGATACTAGATTGCAGTGAATGAATGTGGGGTGGGGGGTTCATCAGTCAGCTATGTAACAACAAGCCTCACCCCAGGTTGTATATGTTTACAGGCGGTTAGAATGCCATACTAAGATTGATGACATCAACAGGGATACTCGATTGCATTGAATGGATGGGGGAGGGGGCCTTAACATTTTACTATGGTAAAATACAGCCTCACACCAGGGACCGGACAACCATACATACACACACACACACACACACACACACACACACACACACACACACACACACACACACACACACACACACACACACACTGTGGCATTCACAAAGATATACACCTATGTCACACACATACAGACACTTGACATGTGTGAGATTCAACCACCTGCCTATGCCATTCTTTCTACACTTCACTCTGTACTGTCTACCACAGTGTTCAGGAGAGTGAAAAACATTTGGGATGTATTCCCCACCATACATGACATATATGGACACACAAACACCCACACATGCCAGTACTGTGAATCAAACACCTGCCTATCTCATGATAGGTATTACAGAGTTACAGCACTATCGCACATGCTACAAAGCATACTAACTCTTTCCTTTTCCACCTGTGCTAATATATGCACAGTATATGCACAGGGAAGGTGTTACTGTTACAGGTTTCAAGAGGTTTGCCTTTAGTGTCACCCGTACTGCATTCTACATTGTGTGTCTTCCACTTCAATTAACAGAACCATAGCTTAGCAGCTACACCGGTTATTGTAGGAATGGTTGTAACACACCTGTGAGCTGTCCTCTGTAATCATTCATCTGCAAAGTAGCTCCACCAATTAGTAGTCATGTCCAAACATCTGTCCATACCTAAAGTACAGCCTACTGAACTTTGAGCAGATCACCATATACAGTTCATAAGTTCATAGGTAGGTGCTAGGCTATTGGCCCTAGGGCCTATATAAGCCTAGCCAAATGGTACCCTGGCTTTTGCCAACCAAGAAAATTATTTTCCTGTGCCCCTGTCAAGCAGAGCCACAAAGGTGATCCCCGGGGTGAATTTCCTATCTCCCATCCAATCATCAAGATTTTTCTTGAAGAGTGCTAATGGGGAGCTTTGTTTGATATAGATAAGTAGTTTGTTCCAGAGTATGGGAAGTCTCTGGGATTGGAATCTATACCTCCAGCATGTTCTATTTATTGTGGTGACAAGGTTTAGGTCCCTAGAGCATGTAGCTCGGAGGGATTGGGATTTCTTTATGTGGAACATGTCCAACAGCTCTGGGTTTGACATAGCTTTGTATGTTAGGCAGAGATCGCCTCTGAGTAGGCAATATGCGACAGAGTAAAGCTGGAGTTTTTTGAGACAGTCTGCATAGGGCATCTGTTTGAGGCTGGTAATCCTCTTTGTGAGGTATTTTTCTGGTCTTTCCAGTTGTTGTATATGTCTTGTAAGGTACATGCCAAAAGGGGCGTTGTACTCTATAATGGGTCTAATGAGTGATGAGTAGAGGGGAACAATGACCTCTTTTTTCCTGGATGAGAAACATTTCGTGCTGAGGTGTGCCATGTAGCAGGATTTCCTGACTACTACGGCGATGTGATTATCAAAGGAGAGACTACTGTCCACCTGCGTCCCAAGGTCTCTTATCACAGTTTTGGTGTTAAGTAGACTACCGCTTATGTGGTAATTCATGGGTACAGAGTTTTTACCAAAAGGGATGACAATGCACTTTTTGGCATTGAGCTTGAGACCATGGCTTTGACACCAGGCGTCTGTCTCAGTGAGGCCTTTTTGTAGGATGTCCACATCATTAAAAGTTTTGATTATGGCTCCTAGTTTGCAGTCATCTACAAACTTTGTTAGCCAAAGACCTTCTGTGTTAGCCTGTACTTCAGAGAAGTAGATACCAAACAGGAGAGGACCTAGGACTGAACCCTGTGGTACTCCACTTGTCACTGCTCTGAAGTTGGATTTAGAGTCTGCTACTTTCACAGTGTGGGTTCTATCAGTGAGCCAGTTGGCAACCCATCTTGTGACATAGGGATTTATACCTAGTTTAGTGAGTTTGTCTATAATTCCAGAGTGGGGGATGGTGTTGAAAGCCTTGGTGAGATCTAGATAGGCTGTGTGAACCATTTTACCCTCATCTATGGCTTTGGTGACCTCTTCAAAGAAGTCTATCAGGTTTAGGAGACATGATCTGCCTTTTACAAACCCGAACTGGGTAGGGTCCAGAGTTTGGAGATTACCAATGTCATTGTTTATAATTTCCATGATGATACGCTCCATAGCCGTGCACACCAGGCTCATCAGACTAATGGGACGGTAGTTCCTGGGGTCCGTGGTGGCTCCCCCTTTGTGGCGTGGGATAACCATTGCTGTGTGCCATTCAGTGGGCACAAAGCCTGTGGTGAGGCTATGATTGAACATGGTACTCAGGTGGGGTGACAGTTTGTTCTGTAGTTTGTATAGTATTCAGCCTAGGATGTTGTCAGGTCCCATGGATGCTGTGTTCTTGGCTTTGGAGAGTGTGTTTTTTACCTGTGCAGCCATGATTACAGGTACTTTGCATTCTTCCGGTATAGAGATGGGCCCTTTAGGGGATGAGAGAGGGGTAAAGTTAGCAGTGAACCTATCTGCCAGGATGTTGGCAATATCAGTTGGTTATGTATATTTAGTGCCATTGTGCTGTAACTCAGAGCAGATCTGAGTGTCGCCATTGATATTCTTGACATAGCTACAGAATGCTTTGTGGTTGTCTTTAGAATCAGTGTTGATTTTGTTTTTGTAACTAGCTTTGGAGGATTTTATGAGGGATCTCAGCTTCTTACTGAGGCTGACCACAGAGTTCCTCCAATCATGGGATTTTACTCTTTTTTGCAACAGTTTCTTTCTTCTGTTGTAGAGTTTGGTTATAGCAGGGGACCACCAGATTGGCTGCCTTTTTTTGGAGGATAGCATCTTGGTTCTGTTAGGGATTGCACGATCCATGCACTCGTGTAAGTGCTTATAAAGTGCAATTGTATAGGATTCAGCAGTCGTATCTCTATTGTCTATCAGCATGGGTGTTGTGAAGTTTGCCACTTCTGTCTTAAGAAGCGTGAAGTTGGCTTTGGAGAAATTATTTACGGTGGTTTCCCTAATGGGGGGTGGGGGTGGGATGTGGATGTCTAGGGTGATTTGCTTGTGGTTGGATCTGACCAATGAGAAATTGACCTCTGGTGTGGAACACTGGTTGCTCATGTTGGTAATGAACAGGTCTAGGATATTTCTGCCCCTGGTGGGGGTGTAGATATGTTGATCCAAGGCATTGGAATTTATGAATTCCAGAAAACGTTGAGCACAAGAGTTGGTACATGAGTAGTTTTCCCACTTAATGGTAGGGTAGTTGAAATCACCCATTATTAGGGTGTTAGGTTGTACCCTAATATTTTCCAGTGTATCAAGAAATGAGGAGTGGGAATCCTGGGGCATGATGGGGGATCTGTAGCAAGCTACAATTTGCATTGCGGTCTTGCCCAGGGTTAGTTGCATTTGGATAATCTCAGATGCATTATGCTGAGCAACTAGCCTGGAGGTGTGGATATCCATAATGAATATGGACATGCCTCCATGTTTAGTGCTTTGGTCCAGGTAAGGTGGCCGAAAGGTGTGGTATGAATGATAGCCTGGTAAAGCAGTGGTGCTCTCTAGAGTCTTGAACCAGGTCTCTGTCACTGCACAGATGTCGATGTTCTCCATTTTAAGGAATGCCTCGAGTGAGTGCATTTTGAAGTTTAGACTTCTAGCATTAAGTAGCATTACCCTCAGATTTTGCTTGCCTGTACCTGTTACGGTGGTGAATTTGTCATTTGAATCTTGCCTAAAAAAGGCATTACAGGGTTGGCAAGAAATAAGCCAGTACGCGGAATCCCAAGGGTGACAGGTGCAGGCCATTTCTGGCAAAGCATCATGGTTTGTCGATCATGTCATCCCAGGCAGACAGATACTGGATTCCTTTAGAATGACACCAGAAGCTTAGCCAATTGTTGAAGTCAATCACTTTGCCCTTGTACTGTGGTATCATTCTGGGTGATGGCAGGATGCTACTCAGGGCTAGGATCATACCTGCCTGGGCTACAAGATCAGAAAGCTCCTCCATGTCTCTTTTCATGTAGTCCAGGAAGGTACATCTCAGGTCATTCGCACCAACATGGACAATGACAGAGTCATATTTGTATTTGCTGTGGAGCAAACTGAGTGTATGCGTTATGTGGTGGATCCTGGCACCTGACAGGCAGCTGACAGTAACTTTTTCCTTGTTTAGCCTGGTGAATGGAACATCAGTGTGCCTGACTATAGAGTCACCTATGACTAAAGTGTTGGGTACGTTGTTATGCCTTATGGGCTGTGGTTGAGTGGCACACTGAGTTTGTGGGCTATGTGTCATTTGGGTTGTGTTGGGGGGTGGAGGTTGCTTGCGTTTCTGCTTTGGAGGTCCCTGTTGCTTGGGTAGATTTTTTTTGAGAGCCTCCGCGAATGTAGGTGTGTGCTTTGTGTTTCTATGTGTGTGTTTTGGTGGTGTAGGTTTTAAGGGACTATGTGATGAATGTGGTGTGGTGCAAGTTTTTACCTTCTCCTCTTGACTGTCTAGTCCAGTCTTGGGTGAAGAGAGATTTGCTTCCAGTTTGGTTATATAAGTGCATCTCTCACAGGTTGTAGTGCTGGGTGGTAGGAGGAGAGGGTTGTCTGTGTACATGAGGCAATTACTGCATTGCCCCAAGATGCCCAGATTCATCAGGTAGACAGGAGATAACTGCAGGAGCTGACACATAGAGATGCCTGGATAGGTGCTTATTTATTAAGTACTAAAAAATGTATTCCTCTAGACAAGTGAGGAAAGTTGAGTGCTGTAGTAATTTGTAGCTTATTTAGTGCTTACAATGAGTTCTGAACAAGTGCTGAGCTCAGAGAAACAGATTTGAGTACTGAAACTAGAAAACTGGCTAGTTCTAAGAAACAAAATTAAGCTAGAAGGCTTCCCTCCAACACAGAAAGTCTTGGGGGCTCAGAAGCTTACAAATAGTCCTGGATACAGCAAATCCTTATCTGGACTAGACAACTTATAGGAGAGGCAGGAAACAAGCTTAGAATTTTTTTTTTTGTAAAGTGGAAAGGGGAAAGGAGGAGCAGAAGCTAACTGGGTTGGCCTTCTCAAATGTTCTCCCTGGAATAGGTAGAATGCGGTAATGACACTAGACTGGGAGGAGTGTCCCAGATCAAATTTACAGTAGGGGCGGGCAACTGCAAAGCCACCAAGTATAAAAACAGGATACCAAGATGGAGGGAGCGTGGGAAACAAAAATCAGAACAAACAAACCCAACCAGATGCTTAATTGTAGAAAATTCTACTTAATACCTCACACACAGTGAGTAAAATAAAAGTGCTATAAATAACACAGAAATAAGCAAAAAACAGGATACTTAATGTTATAGATCACAGATTAGTTAGCTCAGAGCCCTTCCTCCAACTTCCTCCAATTAGCTCAGTGGGAAATGGCAGAAACAGTCACAAGTTAACTTCTTAAGTAAAGCTGAAACCTGAAACAACTTTAAAAAAAGCTTGAAAGAACCAATGAGGTGCTTACTCCTAAGGCGTAGTCCAGGCAACCCCAGTCAGCCAATGACCACAAACAATTCACTCACACTGAAATGCTGTACTGGCTTTGGCTAAGCTATGATGGCCTGGGACATGTGCTCAGTCATGCAGCCTCTACTAACAAACAGTTAGACCCAAAACACAAGCCTGAATATGGACAATGCTACACTACCAACACTACTTAGGTAGAAAAAAACTGCAGAAATATTTAAACAGATAAAGGATCAAGGAGACTCTAGAAAATGCTTTTAAATGCAAACATGTTATATGATACACTCCTAGCAGGAAATCAGAACAAACAAACCCAACCAGATGCTTAACAATTGCAGAAAATTCTACTAAATACCTCACACACAGTGAGTAAAATAAAAGTGCTATAAATAACTCAGAAATAAGCAAAAAACAGGATACATAATGTTATATATCACAAATTAGTTAGCTCAGAGCCCTTCCTTCGACTTCCTCCGATTAGCTCAGTTGGCAATGTTGAGGCTGCATTGCAACAGCATGATGTACTAAGACAACAGTCACCTTCAAACATCAGACACTGCACAAACATGGAATCTAAACACACATCAATACATGTACACATATGCAGTCTCCATCAGTAAGTGGACTAGCAGGTCAAGAGAATACATTGCACACCTTCCCCACACCATGTGTGAAACCTAGCCGAGCATTACACCATAATGGATGTTGTATTCATGTACTGGTAGGACACACAACTGCCTTCACTGAGTAGCCAAGTGTGCATTCATGCCAACAGCACATATCAGCAAGACACACACACAGCAATATCCCATGTCATGATCCCACAAACTGTTACTTGACAGTTCCACGGTGAAGCTAGGGCACTGTAATGGTCAACAGTGAGCACTTCATATATGCCACGCACACCTCATGATTACTGGAAGAGTGCCAGCAATGTGCTCTGTTTGATCTAGGCATTACACTCATTCAAGCATGTGCAAGGTCTGTGGCTTGTAAACATCTCACCCCAGCACGTTCTGGCTATTGTGGTAATAAGGTTAATGTCCAGACAGCACACAGCATGCATGGCTTGCAATTGTTGACATGGAGTATATATAGCAGCTGCGGGCACACATGGCTGTACATGTCATGGACATATCACCTGTAACTACTCAGGAACATACAGAGCATACCTGTATTTCCCTGAGTCTGTCAATACAGGCCATGTGAGTAGGTCCTATGACCCTGGTATTTGGGTATGTTTGTAGGCATTGCATTAGGTGGACATGTCTAATGACATACATGCCAAATGGGTTGTTGTATGATATGATAGGTGTCATGGGTAACCAGTAGAGAGAGAATATTACCTCTGTCAACATAGATATAAAACCTTATGTACTGTTATCATTCAGCAGCCATGGACCTATCTGCCATGTGCATGTGTGTAATGAATGTAGCCACCTGTATGTAGAAAGGACAACAACAGCAATGGTATTCTCATGTATGTTGTATGAGTGTGGGATGTACATATCCAGGGCAGGTACATTTAGGTCATATCCAACCATGAGGGTGTTGTTTACTGGTGTACAGCAACAGTCAACTGTGTTAATGCTGACAACATCCGAGGGACCCTAATATGTGAACAACTGACCTGGTTGCAAACAGTGGTATAATTGCATTGCATAACACATTATGCAACTGTGGCAGTACATGGGTACTTTGCACAGTTGATGTAGGGCTAGGTACAGTCCACCAATCGAAGGTTATTTGGTGTTCTACCATACTATGTCATACCACATGTATGGATGTGTGTTGGTAGTCTGAGGACATGGTGGTGGATGTATGAGGATACACCCTAGAATGCAGCTTTTGCCACGGTCACCTGTACCTGACTCATCTGTGATGACTTATGTCAGAGTAGTGGTCTTTACTTGTGAGTAGCCTTTATGAATATGTGGACACCACCACCTGGAATGGTCTGTACCAGTGTTATGGCCCACATGTCTGGATCGAAGTTATATGGTGGTAGTGCAATTGTGCACTATAGAGCCTTCAGCCAGGTGTTCCTCACTGCACAGATGTCAGTATTCCCCATTGTAGGTTCTACATTGAGGAAATGGATTACGAAAGCCACACATCTAGCACTGGTTGGCATAAGCATCCAATGCAATTGTCTTTTAGGTGTCAGGGTGTTACTTCTGTGTTTAGGACTTTTGCCTTGGAATGCCACTATATGGGTAAATGCGACCTAGGTATTATCCACACTCTGTTGAATCATGGATGCACGTGCTCTGTGACAAAGGCTTGTCTTTCAGTCATGACATCCCAGAATGACATACACTGGACAACCTCATAATTACAGCAGGACATTGGTTCATTGTTTTGGTCAAGCAGTTGCCACTCGTTCCATGACATCACTGCAAGTGACAGTAATGTGGTTGGTATCAAATGCTACATCTAAAGTGATGGACACCAGCAGACGTTGTGTATATGGCCAGTGTCAGATATACCTAGTGTAGCAGTCCTGCTAATAATGACAACTACTAACACAGCCAGGAGAGGTCATCTTGACACCTGCACCTCAGTACCATTAGACAATGGGGCTCACATATTATGTTTGCACATGCCACTGTTCCAAGTATAATGCCACTGTCCACAACCTGCTAGCAATGTAAGTCTTTCAGGGCAGCAATGTGTGTGACACATGCTGTAGTTAGCATCCACCTGTGTGTCCCAGTTAATCTATTGTCTGTCACTTCCACACATTCATGGTTGTGTATACTTCACATATATATGTCAGTAATTCATGTACATGTATGCATGTGTATCACACAGCACAGACACAGATATATCATTTACGGGCCACATACAGGCATCTGGTAGTAAACCTGTATGATGTGCATATATACTGACAGTTAAGACATACATAGCTGTAAACCTGTTTGTTTACAATAGGGGTCCATTACAACATGTTCTGTACATGTAAGTGTATGAGCATGCACACTGTGGCCTTCCATGGTTAGAATCGGAGTGCATCCCAAACAGCCCTGAGCTACTGAGTTTATGAGCGTACCCACTGCCACCTTGTGTAATTTGAGTCAGTGCATCTGAACAAGCCCTTTGTTTCTAAGTGTATGAGCATGCCCAGTATAACCTTGTGTAGTTGTAGTCATAGCGCATCCCAAACGGCCCTGTGCTACTAAGTGTATGAGCATGCCCACTGTCACCTTGTGTAATTGGAGTCAATGCATCCAAACAAGTCCTGTGATTCTATGTGTATGAGCATGACCACTGTAACCCTGTGTAGTGATAGTAGTTGTCCATTCCACAGATGGGCATACTCCAGTTTAGGGCTTGTTGTGCTACAACTATACCTCTCAGGCTTACCTATGTCTTACCTGCAGATGATGTGTCATGTTTGTGCATACAGGTTGTAATGGACTCCTCCTTTAAACACACAGGTTTACAGCTATGTACATCTTAACTGTCAGTATCCCTGTTGTTGTCCTCACTCTTAGAAGGGCATTTTGACTGCCTTGAAATGTGTAATTTTTGTGACGCGTCTCCTAACTGCGTAGTACTGCAATAGTGATTTGTAGATAGGCAGGAGTTCTGATCCCACTACTGGCAACTGTGTGTGTGTGTGTGTGTGTGTGTGTGTGTGTGTGTGTGTGTGTGTGTGTGTGTGTGTGTGTGTGTGTGTGTGTGTGTGTGTGTGTCAGCAAATGGCTGAGTGTGGTTGTGTGTGTATGTTTGTGTCTGCATCCTGTCATGACAATGGGTTTTGCTGCTTTCCAAAGAGAAACCACCTTTTGCACTGGCCTTTATCCTTGTCATCTGCTAAACCACCCTTTCCCCCCACCCCACTGCAACTAATCAGTCCTGTGATGTCACCCAGTTCAGAAGCAGAATCAGAGTAAATGTAATTGTATGGTGTCTGTGGCACATACCCCAACTACATACCACTCTACTAGTTACCTTTACATAGGCAAGACGTGTATGCACAATACTGGCAAGTGTGTGTGTGTTTGTGTGTGTGTGTGTGTGTGTGACTACCCTGTAGCCAGTCATACACATGTGTTATGTCTTTTAACATGCTGCACACCATGGTAGTCATCTGTGGTGAGTGGAGTCTACAAATTATTACATAGTTAGGAATAGAAAAGAATAGACAGTCAAGAATGACTACAGTTGGGTATGTTGTTTTCCTGTGCTGCTGTCGAGCAGTGACACAGAAGTGGTCACTGGGGTGTATGTCCATACCCATCATTCCCCCACCCAAACACCACAATCCCCAGGGTATATTTCCTTAGCCATCATTCCCCACCCCAAACTCCACATACACAACAACCATCCCTTCATTGGTGAACTAATTATGATTTAAATGTTATAAAACAAGAGCTGCCTCTGTTTTGTGTACACGTCAGTTCCTTTGGATCCCTTCTGTGTCACAAAGGGTGTTCAGTCATGTGTGTGTGTGTATATATATATATATATATATATATATATATATATCTATATATATATATATATATATATATATATATATATATATATATATATATATATGGCTATAGCTGTGTATATATATATATACATACATATATATATATATATATATATATATATATATATATATATATATATATGTGTGTGTGTGTGTGTGTGTGTGTGTGTACACATCCCGTAGGTGCATATATCTATTTAGCAGATGTAGACTTGCCTATGTTGTTTCACAGAGTAGAGTACATTCAAGAGTACTGTACATATGTACACAACGTGACTGTCCCATTTTTTTTCAGTACTGTGGAATACCTGTAGTAAGATATGTATTATAAAAACCATGAGACATGTATACAATCCAGATAGCTTAGTGGTAAGTCCAGTGACCTTGGTGTGCATGCTCCAGGGTTCAAGACCTGCAAGGGTTGTTGATAATATCATTTAGGACTGAGTAAGTTACTTTTATGCAGTTGTAAGTGGGTGTAAATGTGTTTTTGCGACAGTAAGCAGCGGGTACACACAGGTACAAGAAATGTACAACTCGCAGTACACTTGAAATGCCCTTCTTTGGCATTCCTGCTGATGTCACCCACCTAGAAATACACATCTGTGACTGCTGTAACCCTGCAATCTTTGTAGCACGTCCTGTAACTGCGTAATGCTGTAGTATGATAAACTAGTTTGGTAGGTGTTCTAATCCCAGACATGCTAATTATGTGTGTGTCTGTCTGCCTGAAAAGGGAACAATGCTTTTTAGAGTACGCACACTCTTTAAGATTCACATACTCATCTTTGGCAATCCTGCTGATATCACCCACCTAGAAATACACCTCTGGGACTGCTGCAACCCAGTAATCTCTGTAGCATGTCCTGTAGCTGTGTAATGCTGTAGTGTGATAAATTAGTTTGATAGGTGTTCTAATCACCAACTGTGTGCATGTGTGTGTCTGCCTGAGAAGGGAACAATGCTTTTTAGAGTACGCACACTCCTTATGATTCATATGCTCACCTTTGGCAACCCTGCTGATGTCACCCACCTAGAAATACACCTCTGGGACTGCTGTAAACCAGTAATCTCTGTAGTGTGTCCTGTAACTGTGCACCTCTGGAGTGTGATTTAGAACTGTGGTAGGGATCCATCCACAATCGTGGCAGTTATGTATGTTTTCTGTGTGTTTCAATGTCTGTGTAGGGAGCAATGCATTATACACTACTCATTTGCAGGACATTTACAATGCCCTACTTTGGTACTCCTGCTGATGTCATACCTTGTAAAATACATCTCTGGAGAACAAGTTCCCTAGTAATCCTCATGGTGCATCCTATAACATCTCCATGCAGTAGTGTGATATTGATCCTGGTCATGGGTTCTATACCCGGACATGTTGTGTGTGTCTTACTGTCTGTTTTGTGATCAATGAATTTTGGGCTACTCACTTGCAGGAAATCTGAAATGCCCTACTTTGGTAAACGTGCTGAAGTCATTCCTTGTGAAATACACCATTGGGGATGGAGAAGCCCAGTAATCTCCATAGCACATGCTATAACTGCATAATGCTGTAGTGTGATAAACTAGTTAGGTAGGAATTCTATTCCAAGACATTGCAGGTGTGTTCTATACCTGGATGTGTTGTGTGTGTCTCACTGTCTGTTTTGTGAGCAATGCATTTTGGGCTACTCACTTGCAGGAAATCTGAAATGTCCTACTTTGGTAAATGTGTTGAAGTCATTCCTTGTGAAATACACCATTGGGGATGGAGAAGCATGCTATAACTGCGTAATGCTGTAGTGTGATAAACTAGTTAGGTAGGAATTCTATTCCAAGACATGGCAGGTGTGTTTGTGTGTTTGACAGTCAGAGCCTGTGTGGAGGTGGCTGTGAATGTCTAACCACTGGACATGTTGAGGAGGTTTTGTAGTTTTCCTATATGGTGGCCATATTATATGTCACAATGTCCACCTCACGAGGTTTACAGATTTCAATCAGTGAAGAGACTGGGTTGGCAAGCCATACCCCTACATCTGGCAAAAGGCCTGATGAACACAGTAAGCAACCCTACTATTACCCAGAATACAGTCTGAACCCATGTGTCATACACAAACACACTTGTCTAGAATATCCCGCTATGTTGCTAGTACCCTGCACATTGTTGACACATAGTAGGCATGGTGTGATTGCAGTGGGCCACAGAGGGCATGGCACACTGTCCAATAGTGCAATAGGCACATAATTGTGGACAATGCACCTTCACTGTGTTCCTCACTGGATGCCTGCAAACATATGTGGTGCCATCAAATGTGATCCACAAAGGACATACAATGCCTTACACACATGCCCTGTATGGACAGATGCCACTGACACCAGGGAATACCTATATCATGCTATCATTGCAGGTGCAGGGTCAACCTGTTGTCTATTAGCAGGTCCTGCCACACCAGGCCAGTATTGGCACAGGCCAGTATTGGCACATCTGATGATAAAAGTTAGTGTACACAACATGTGCCAGGCAAACCAGGTACACTTAAACATGTCACTGTACATTATTGTGGGACGTGCACATCCCAGGCATTGTCCATGTCAAGGACTATCAAACACAGACATGGCATGCATTGCATGGCCACACACAATGGCAACCAGGATGACAGGACAGGTCATACAATACCCATCTGTGTGGGACAATGCAGACACTACACCCCTGAACCACACTGCAGACCATTGTCAGGTGGCATGATGACAAGGATTACCCCTCACCCAGCCTTGTACAGCCATCTTGCACAGCCAACCACTACACACCCATGAAGCCATGCATACATGCATGTCAGTACTGGCACTTTGTGTCTGCGTGTGGGGTATGATGTTCCCAACCACAGTCATACCCAGTATAACTCCCATTAGCATACTGACTGATGTCAGACATGTTCACATGCCCTAGCCCATAGAACCTCGGGATATCCCCTGTGGTGCATGTAATACCTGTGCATTACTGCAGTCTGGCAAACTTAGTAGTTAGGAAGTGTATTTGTGAGCCTGCCAAAGTGTGCCAATGTGTCTGAGTCCCTTAAAGAGTGTGGTTGTGTTGACAATGACATCTGTTCATGTGGACAGCCATGTGTGCTACACCTAATGTATGTCTTCTATATCTCTGTTGCAGATATCGCTCACCAGCACACATATATGTTCTTACAGCACACCAACATGTCAGCTATGTGGCACATGGAGTAACTGCATTACACTTGTAATAGTAATGGCTAGTCAGTCAGGGGTTTAAACCCCTGTACTGGTCAGTGTGTGACAGACGATTCTTAGGTTTTAGTCTCTCAGCCCTTCTCTGATGTACTTTGCCTCTGTCTGTCCCTCCCACACACACTCTGGTGGATGTGGAGTTGTACATCTGCTTAGCAGCAGCTTGTGTTTTGTAAGTGATGGTCATGATCAGGTGATGGCCTCTGCACCTATTGTAGTCCTACTCTAGCTGATTGCATGTGGAACAGCTGTGGTGACATTCCCATAGCCAATTACATGGAAACACAGTACAATAGCTAGGAAAATCATGTCGGTGTTTGCCCATGACAGTCGCTGTGAGTGGAACCTGGATCTGGTGTTTGGTAAACAGCATCACAGATGATATCTGGATATTCCTCAAACAACATGCACAGTGGAAAATAGCCTAAAGACAAGAGGGTGATGTGCAAGACATGACTACAGCATGTAAGTGTAGCTATGCTTCATTGAGACTACTGCCAATTTAACAGGTTGTGTGTGGTAATGGCTAGTCTGCATGTTTTAATAACTGACAAGGCAGTGCTCTGTTTGTGAGGAAACCCCTATCTGTAGGGTCATCTGTGGACTGGTCAGTGTGTAGAACCATTTGTTTCTTGTGTTACTCACAGAACACACATCTGTGAACTGCAGAAGCATAGTGTGAGGATTGCAGTCAGTACATGGTGATAGTGATGAGAGTTACTGTCATTGCATCCCTGATTGGATGTACGTCACATGAAACAGTGGTATGACAGCCACTGTCTGAGGTTATCACAGTGACATGCCAATAATGGGCCACTGTTCATAGCTGCCGTCACAAGTCATCTACGCTTTGTACAGATGTCATGCAGTATATATGCATGTGTTGTGCTCCCTCTGCAAATGTATGACATCTGTTGTGTTGGGTTGATGGTCATATCTATGCATGTTGTTATAAGTAATCCTGAATGTTGTTGACTATTACTAAGCCATATCTGTGTTAAAACTGCAACACCATAGGCTGTATGGGATTAGAGGTCCTGGCGGAACCATCTGTCCCACTTCAGCTGGCCATGGCACCAGGCACCAGCATGTCTGGGGTCCAGCCTTGGACCTCCACCTCTGTTGGCTCTGCACCACCTTCTGGTGGAACCCCCACTGAGGATGGGGCTTGTCCCCCCTGAGAACAGGTCCAGACAGGAACTTGTCAGCCATCGTACAGTCCAGGATGTGGTGCGTAGGGGGCTCAATAAGGGGTTTTGAGGCCAGATACGCCAGCTCGAGGGCAGAGTGTCACATTTATAGGGTGAGCCTGCCCCTTCTAGACAGCCCCCAGCACAGCCACCTTTGCAACTGTGAAAGTGCAGTGGTGGCTGGCCATGGGTGGGGACCTCTGTCCCACTGTTTCCATTTGGGGGCTCATGTGCTTGTGATTGCCAAACACCCCTCCCTGTACAAGGGTTATCCCCCTCACATGTGTCATATACCGCCCCTGTATGCTGTCTTGTCTGTCATCCTACCCAACCTATGCTCCACAAGCATACCTACTCTCCTTCCCCAACATCCCACTCTCACCTTACGAAAATGGAAACAAAAGGCCAATCTGTTCCTAGAACAACATTTGCCCCATACATAGCTGTCCATTTCACACATGTGCCCACTGGACACATGTAACCTTTTTAATTTGCATCACAACATACTACTGTTGTCCTCACCCCTTTCTCAGGCAAACGATCCTGGTATGCACATTACTCCTACAGGTTCCAGGTACACGTGATGCAGATGACCCCATTGTACACACGACACTACCAGTCCCTTTATGGTTACCCCATTTAACTTTTTAATGATGATGTCGCACACAGCACCTTGCAAGAGTACTGTTCTCACATCATGATTGGACAGGAACTGTTTTGTTAATGTAAATAAAATGCACAAAGTAATGTATTTGGCCAATGTACAAAGGTTTGCGTGTATTAATGACACATGTCCATCTGAGGGAGTCTTGATATTACATAGGACAACACCACTACATAATACAGGAGTAGCAGGTGTTTCCCTTTTCATTCTTTTTTAATGCTTTGTTGTCACATGGTATGTTCTTGATATATCTATATATATATCTATATTTATGTATGTATCTACATCTGGACATAAACACACACATACATCTACAAGATGGAATACATTTCCTATACTGTTGAATGACTGTGCTGGATGATATGTTTGTGATAACATCCGATGTCTGTATATCTGCTATGGCTTAGTGGTAACTCGCATTGGTTGTGGTGTGCAGGGTCCTGGTTTTTAGCCTTGCGCAGGCTGTTTATTTTGTTGCTGGGCAGAAAAAGGGCCGTTGGATATAGAGTGATTAAGGCACTTTTAAGCAGTTGTGAGCAGGTGTGTGTGGCTTTGCTGGACGGTAAACAGTGATTACTTTTGGTTACAGTTCCTTACACTCAGTTACCGCCTTGATTGCTTAACCTGTGTAGGCAGTGCTTACCTACACGCAAACAGGCTGAAACCCGCTCACTGCTGCTTAAAAGTGCTTACTCCCGCTTACCCCATGCTAATTTCTTTAAAAGAAAAGAAAAAAAGGGGTGATAGGAAAGTGGTGAAAAAGGGGCACAAAGAGGGAAAGATAGTAGGCAAGGTAGCTAGGGATGTGCAGAAAGGGTGTAGGGAAGGTCCATAGCTGTCAATTTCTTCTACAGCAGTGGCTGTGCAGATGCAATAAATTTGGCAGTACATTTGGACACTCACAACCCTGAGACAGGGGTGAGGACAACAATAGTATGCTGTGATGTCAATGAGAAGCATTTACATGTGTCCAGTGGACACGTGTACAAAATGGACAGTTATGTATGGGGCGTGCTTTTTTTGCCAGAACAGATTGCCCTTTTTTTCTTTTATTTTAGGTAAGAGTGGGATGTTGGGGAAGGACAGTGGGTATGATCAGGGAGGATAGGTTGGGTAGGATGACAGACAAGACAAACAAGATGCGTACAAGGGCGGTATATATAACATGTGGGGGGGGAATACCTTAGACAGGGAGGGGAGTTTGGAAGTCGCAAGCCCATGATCCCACAAATGGATACAGTGGGACTGAGGTCCCCACCCATGGGCAGTCACCACTGCACCTTCACAGCCCAGAAGGTGGCTGTGCTGGGGGCTGTGTAGGAGGGGCAGGCTCACCCTCTAGTTGTGCCACTCGGCCCTCAAGCTGGCATAGGCAGTCTCAAATCTCCCTGTCGAGCTCCCTACACATCACTGCCCGGGCCGTACCACAGGTGACAGGTTCCTGTCCACTCCCGCTCCCGGGGGGAGGGGCCGAGCTCCATCCCCTGTGGTGGCTCCACCTGAAGGTGGTGCAGGGCCAACGGACGAGGAGGTCCTAGGCTGGGCCCTGGATGTGCTGGTGCTCAGTGCCATGGCCAGCTGAGGTGGGACAGGTGGGTCCGCTGGGACCGGCCTTCCCATACTAGCTATGTTGTAGCATGTTTAAGGCAGATATGGGTTAGTAATAGCCAACAGCATTCATGATTAGTTATAACAGCATGCATAGGTGTTCCCATTACCGAGGGCACCAGATATAACATAGTTGCAGAACAAGCAGAACACATGCATATATGGGTAAACAGTGGCCATTACAACAACATGCAGGTTTCATTGATGACAACAGGACACCAATATGGGAGTATTTTAACATAGCACAATGCATAGAAACAGATGTGAATATTTATAAACTAATAGGACATATGTCCCAACAAAGGTTAGGAGAGTAGACATACCAAATGAGTTGTGTAAATCAGTTATTTTTGCACATATGGTAAGGCTGAGAGAGAGTTCAATTAACAACTAATAAATCCTTGTCATTTTCACAACATTCATAGTCACTGCAGTGGTCTGTCCCTCACATGTATTATTATACTGCCCAATGGAATTATATTGTACAATGGTATGCTTGTAGATTAGTATGTACGGGACCTGTGTCTTATGTACAGGCTTGACAAGATGCAGGTGTTAATGCAACATGTTTTGAGACTGCTGACTGCTGTCATACACTTTGGGTGAGATGCTGGGATGACAGGTATGTTTGCATGTACATTCTCTGACTATGTACAAGTCTGACTATCAGTTATATGTCATTTACAGCTGCCTACATTTCTTGGATCATCACACTAATTTGTCAGGGGAACAGGGCAAAAGGCAGGTGATGTGGGCCATTTATCAGGACATACTGGGCAGATTGGAACAGTTGAGGGGTATGAATATGCACACCACTTTCTATTTGAGCATTCTAGCGTAATCTGTACAGTTGTTAAGTGTATATATGCATACGGCTTTCTCACTGAACATCCTAACAAACTGTGTGCAGTTGTGTGGAATGATTATGCATACAACTCACTGGCGCTCCTGGGAGCCAAAGCCCTGCTGTGTGTGACAAAAGCATTACAGTTAAGATCACTGTACACTATGCTATCAGGCAATTGTTGTGAGGCTTTGCAATGTTTTTCGTCTAATATGACTGACCTGTTTGCACATCTGACATTGTCTTACAGCACTTCATACACATTTTATCTGCATACCACAGTGTCAGTAACACTGCTTACTACAACAGTACTATTTAATAACTGCAACAGTGCAATAACATATGACTACAGAGTAAACAGAAGCAATGCAGGGGTTACACCTTTATTCGCAGCATATTACACAATTCTGTATACTGGTACAACACTTTCTGAGGCTCTTACATTTAATTATTATGACAGTACATGCAGGCTATTTACTAACCTGCCTCGCGATGCATCCCTTGCAGCCTAGCATCATAGGCTTGCTGGTTTGCAGCATGCTCATCTGCAGCTGTCAGAGAAGTACAGTGATATTTAGCCATACCTATCCATAGTAGACACAAGCTAGGCAATTATTAACTACGTAGTGGAAGGAGTACTTATTCAGTTCTGGGGCAGTCTGCATCTGCCTTACTTCCTGGATCCATTGTTCCAGGACATCCCTCCTCCACCGCTTCAGGTCTGCATGATGGTGCCTGACCTGCACACCAGTCCGGGGAATACCTGTGGCGCTAGTCAGGTCATGGGTGAGACTGTCCCAGGCCTCCGTTTTGTACTGCGAGCCCTGGTACTGGCCCTGCAGTAGTCTCCTGTCATGGTGCTTTACCAGGAGCCATACCATGAATTTGAACTCCTGGATGCCCCACCGCTGCGCTGTAAAGTGAGTGCCTTCTCCCACTTCAGCCAATCTGCCTGCAGGGGGATGCTACAACCAGTTATGATCCGTATTCCCACCTCTTCAGGTTAAGTAGGGCCGGATTCCCACACTTTTCTGTAATTGTCCGGTTTCAAAAAGGCTAAGCTATGGGCACACTTGCTTACTTCAGGTTGGCACTGCTTAAAGAGGTGTACCTGTGGGCATATTTTATTGGCTTCCTTACACATTGCTTACAATTACTTAATTGGGCTGTGCTGTGGTTAGCATTGCTTATTGGTTATCTAGCATTATATTTGCCTTTTGTCAATGATGTCTTACTCATTACAGGTTATATATGTGTCTGGTATCCGTCATTCATGTGTACATACACTGTATGGGGTCCTGGGGACTTTATATCTTTATTACAGTGACACCTCAACTCTATGTTTACTGCAGTACTCCAATTCACATATTTATGGTCTGTGGCAGGTTATAGCACTGTACATAGATTCAGTTCACATATTTGATCTGATTTTCCTGTTGTGAGGATTAGTTTGCTGATACCTCTTTTATATGTATTGCTAACATGGCGTAGTGGTTTATGACTGTGATGTACAGGGTCCAGAGTTCTAGCCTTGCAGAGGCTGGTTATTTTGTTGCTGGCCAGAACATGAGCTGTTGGGTACAGAGTGATTAAGGCACTTTAAAGCAGTTGTGAGCGGGTGTGCACGGGTTTGCGTGGAGCTAAGCAATGCTAACCTCTGGATACAGTTTCTTACACTCAGCCTCTGCATTGCTTCACCAGTGTGATACTCGCATACTGGCACCCAAACAGGCTTACACCTACTTGCTCCTGCACTTGCAAATGCACTGCATTTGGTGTTTGCATCTGACACTCACACCCCTGGGTGGGGGTGAGGACTACGATAATACCTTCTGATGCCTATTACATCTGCTTACATGCCTACAGTGGGGTGTTGTGACCATGTGTTCATAGGTGTTGTGTAGTGGGTTATGCAATGACACATATGGTCATACCGTACTTAGCCATTTAAACTGGACTGTGCTGCGGTGGGACCCATATCAGGAATGGCTGCCCATTAGGCATAAGCATGCCAATCGACTGTACGGAATCCGTGGCCTGACCAGAGTTTGCTTCATACCATTGGTGTGTTCCTCTTACAATCTGCACCTGTCTGGCAAGTACCTGGGAATTGACACCATTAAATACAGACAAGTAATTGGGTTAAGGACACCATATCCTTCAGCCGAGTCATGCTAATACATACCTATTATTATATCAGCTTTCTAAGGTTGTAAGTGGAATATGTGCTTTCTGTCCATATCAGACCTCTCAAACAAGTGGGGACAAATTTCAACTGAATCAGGGACAAGTCAAGAAACACTCGGGGACAATCAGGGACACTTTTAAAATATTAGTGCTATTAACTCGAAACATTGACAGAATCAGAGCATGTGAATTAATACACATTTTCTGAAGTAAAGGATTTTATAACACTTAAATATTGTCATTATTCATTAAGTATAATTCACCACCTTTCCTTCTAAAGTCACTAGTTTTAGGAGGGATTAAGAGGGACAGAGTTAAAATTTGAGTCAAAATCAAAGACGTCCCTGAAAATCACAGTCAATTGAGAGGTATGGTCCCTATTTGTTCCCCCAAAGGTTTATGTCCTGTCCAGTAGATTTGCTCTTAGGGATTGAGAGCTATGGGTGTAAGCTCTGTCCATTTCGGAATATTACTTACATCCCCAGGGCGGTCCTAATACAACTGCGCCAGCCAACACCTGCATGCCTAGGCCCATAACAGCATACCCATAGTTCCCCCACCTGCCCCTCCTCTACAGCACTCATCTTTACTGTGGGTGCAGGTGGAGTCTAACCACACCACTACACACTGCTCACTCTCTGCGTGTCAGGACCCATGTCATATGTTGTGTCAACCCATGGGTTATCAGGCTTGCACAACCTACTGGTCCATGTATGTCTACAGCCTGGTTTGATGACTCATGACAGGAACTGACTCCAATGATCAGTAATTTTTGGGGTGGGACATTGATGTCTTTGTTTCAGGATTAGACCTGGCAGGTCTCTCCCACTGGTAGTATCCTGCCTGTGGTCTGGGAAGCAGTTGTGTGTTTACTTTTATTGTGTGTCTGTATGTTTCACCGGTCTAGCTGGGGGGGGGGGGGTTGATGCTACGTGTTACACGTTTGTTGACTGGACTCCTCACCCCCATACGCACGGCCTGTGAACATATGTAATTTGTAACTGCTGTATCATATCCTAGCTATATACATTATATTTACACACACACACACACACACACACACACACACACACACACACACACACACACACACACATATATATATATATATATATATATATATACATTACTATATACAGATATATCTGTATATGTATGCATACATGTATATATTTATATATTGCTGTCTATATATATCTAATGACATATGGGTGTACAGGTGTCTGCATATGTATATATCTATATGTGGGTATGTATATGTATTCTGTCTCTGTATGTATACATTTGTACTATGGAGAGGGAGAGGTATATCTCCATGTAGCTATGGGTAGATATACATACACATACCTCTACATATATACATCTACATCTGGTTATTCCATTCCTTGCCATGTAGATTACACTTTGCTGCAGTGGGACTCGTAGCGGGTGTGGCTGCTCGTTGGGTGATGCCGCTGCCCAGTGAATACTTTTGCTTACATCCCTGGGGCTGTCCATATAGACCCATATCAGTCAACACCTGCACACATAGACCCATAACTAGCTACCCATAGTTCCCCCACCCGCACCTCCTCTACAGCACCCATCCTTACTCTGGGTGCTGGTCGGGTCTGAACACACCACTACACGCTGCCCACTCTCTACTTCAAGGGACCCATGTCATACGTTGTCTTGCCCCATGGGTCATCAGGCTTTCCCACCCTTGTATTTAGGGTATGTACACACCCCGGCCAAAATGGTCGGCGTATCACCGTCTTTTGGTTATATGTCAATTTTTGGGGCGTCCCGCTCCTGTTTGTGTTCCAAGATTAGATTTCACGGGTACACTGTGTACCTCCCCCGGTTGTATCCTGCCTGTGGTCTGGGGAGCAGTGGACTATTTACATTGTTTATGGGTTTGTGTGTATGTTTCCTCTGTCCGGCTTGGGGGGGAGGTCATGCTACATGTTACATGTTTCTTGCTTGGGCCCCTCACTTCCATTGGCATAGCCTGTGAACATATGTCATTCTTGTATGCTGTTTCCTATCATAGCTGTATATCTGTGTATATCTACGCACACACACACACACACACACACACACACACACACACACATATATATATATATATATATATATATATATATATATATATATATATATATACATATATATATATATATATATATATGTCTGTAAGGCAATGCATACCCCTGCGCAGATGCACTTAAACATGCTTACTGGTGCTTATTTATGCTTAAACCTGCTTACTAGTGCCTTATTCATTATGTCACTGACACTTCGCTCCAGTTCACTTTTAATTGTTATTATTCAGGTTATACAGCAGACAGATGTCGAAATATGTTCATATACAGATTACCAATGGAAAATGGTATGTGCTGCAGTGGGATTCAGAACGGGAATGTCTGTTCATTAGGCAGATGCTCTAACCAGTACACTATTGCTGTGCTGTTTCATTTGCATATATACCCATATACCCATGACTCCTGGTTCCCCAAACACCCACCCCAACACTACACTAACACAGCAGTCATCCATTCTCGAGTTGGATACACGGTGTATCCACACCACTACACATTGGCCACTCCCTACTTCTGTAGACCCATCCCATGGGTTAACTCACTCCACGTATCCTCAGACATCCCAAACTTTTAGTCCACAAACATTGGTGAAATGAGTGACCAATAGGACACTATTCACAATTTTTGGGTAGTCCCACCTGGGATACCCATGTCTTCATTTCAAGATTAGACTCTATTGTTACATCATTACGCCCGTTAATGTGACACTACAATAAATTAATAGGTATGACTATGTGGTAATGCACACGTTACACATGAGAACTAATAATGTCCGAGTTAGGCAAAATTATTTTACAATTAGGACCGGTTTAGTGATTGGCATTGCCGTAGCTGGTAGATCACAGGAATGATTCCATGTGTGAGAAAGTCCTCACATTTAATTTTTTGAGAACAGCACTGACTTCGGACATTGTACACACTTCTGCATTTTAGCAGTTTTTTCCCTTCCCTCTTATGCACATACTATTATTATATCTACTGTCGAGGTTTGTAGGGGCACTTTCATGTTATTTATGTCTGCGAAAGGAATAAATGTGTTACAGGGAATGTGCTTCTACATATAGATGTATGCATGTGTGTATGCATATATACTTATAACGAACTCGCTGACCTCCATGAGGCGGGCCAATTAGAACCAGGCCATCCAACCCTGACATGCCTGGATCCATAATTTAATACCCATAGTTCCTCCACCCCACCCGAGTTCGACATGCATGCAAACCATCCATTTTCCAGTTGCTATCACAGCCATGACACACCTCCACACATTGCCCTCTCCCCAGCATTAGGGGCCCTACACGTATGTTGTCCCAACTCATGTATTATCAGGCTCTCCCACCATTTAGTCCTTGAACATACCTACCCTTGCTTGTGTAATTGTCGGAGGTCCAACCATCCTAGCAATTTTTGGGTAGTCCTACCAGGGACTACCCTGTGATTGTAAAGTAGACTTAGCAGATCGGTAATGTTACTCCCACTGGTAGTATCCTGCCCGTGGTGTGAGTAGCATTGCTTTTCTCACTCCTGCCCAGCTGGATATGACATATGCTGACAGCACTATATAATACTGGGGTTGCTGTTGATTTCCTTCTCATTCCTTTTGTATGCTTTATTGTTACGATGTTCATTCTTCATATATATATATATATATATATATATATATATATATATATATATATATATATATATGTATTATATTTCTGTACATACACATGCACATACATCTGCATAATTATATAAATTTCCTATGCTGGGCACTGCTTACACCCACGCAAGCACACTCAGTCTTGCTTACTGGTACTTATATATGTTTACTACTGCTTATTTGTGCTTACACCTGGTTACTAGTGCCTTATTCATTATGACACTACCACTTTGATTGCATGGCATTAGTTAAACATTTCATGCGGTACTCCAGTTCACATTTACATGTTATTATGTAGGTTATACAGCAAAATGACATTCCACATGGAAAATGATATGTGCAATAGTTGGCCTTGAACCGTGCATGCCTGCTTGTTAGGCGGATGCTCTAACCATTACACTATTGACGTTAACATTAAATCCGTATGTTTTTCTCTCTTTGGTTGATTTTGAGTCGTAAGCTATGCTAAGAAGGGGGCAGCAATGTGCAAACAAGCTGCGCTTCGCTTACACTTTCGATATTGAAGCAATACAAATGTAAAATAGGGACACGGGGCATGTAATTGTGAAAGTTTTAGGGATGGGGCTCAACATTCCGCTACATGCTTGTGTGTTTACTACTTCGCTTTTATTTCAGTGTTCGTGGACACTCTTAAATGCTTAGCATACATTTCAGTATCCACGGACACTGAATTAATTGCTTACTATTAGAGACGGGCTCTAATAGTAAGCATAGTAGGTTGTGCAACTGTTGGGGCATGTTTCCGCCTCCGTAGAGCACTTAAACATGCCCCCTGCACTCGCACATGTTTACTGTGCACGTTGAGGGTGTGGCAGCACACCCTCACAAATATTCATATGTCGCTGCTGCACCATCTGTAATGAGGACGCTCGGCGCAAGGCTAAAACCATCCTTGCGCCAAGCTATTTGAATTCAAGGGATAAGGTATCTGAAGTGGTGATCTACTTGAATGCCTGTGTAAGAATGTAACATAGAACTGATGACAAAACACTTTTATGTAGGCCATAAGTTCTAAGTCCTAGTTCTCCAAGGAGCTTGACTGTGCAGCACTAGATGAGTAAAGAAACCTTTTAGCCTGATGGTATAGTGTAGACATTGTGCTGCACAGATCATGATTTGTAGTGAGGTCTGTCAACAGAGTGTTGCATTAGCAGTACCTGAGCCCCTTCCACATTCCCAACATTTTAAATGTACACCTTCCAACACTACTTCCAGTTGTCAGGAAAATGTATTAAAATATATTGCTCATGTGTACAGCAGGACTTCTGCACTCCTCCCTCCCTTATGTTTAAGATGGTACTAGTATCTAGGTTATATTCCCTTCCTATCTTCCTACAGCAGTTATTAAAAGGCTGTAATTGTGTGAAGCCTTGCTTCCTCTGACATTATCATGTCTCCAGTAAACATATGTACAGTAGAACTCTCGCTGCACTTCTCGCCCATGCTGGTCAGTGCCAGTGCCATTAGCATAGGCCTTTTAATGCTGCATTGAACTACAGCTTCAGCAATCTGTATTCTGCCACATCAGCAACACACTGCAAATGTTACGTGTGCATGAGAAGACCTAGTGAGGGTAGGAAAACAAAGGATGCAACACAAGGACTGGAGCTTACAAAAACACATGGATAACCATCAGAACTCCTGCCTCTCTTCTACTCTTTTAGTTTGAGTAATAATACAGATCATTATATTCTTCAAGAAAAATAGGCTGCCCTGCTTCTGGCGCCATTTGGATTTCTATATGCTGCAATGTTATGGTGTAGTATAGACAAACCTGGCAATTATATGATTTTGTGAGTGTGTGTGTGTGTGTGTGTGTGTGTGTGTGTGTGTGTGTGTGTGTGTATGTGTGTGTGTAATCTTTACAGCAGATAATAAGTTTGCTTGTTTAACGTACCATAGCAGAATGATTATTAGCAGTCTCATATCCTATACCTAATGTATATGTAGCTCCCACTGTATTTCCTTGTAGAAGTAATAAACTGTAGTTTTCCATTAGACCAGAAGGTGGAGCTGTTTCAGGGATATAAAAGACAATTTCAAAAGTGAAAGAGAGGACTGAGTTACTAGCTAAAGGAGGGAAGACTGAAACTGTGAGCTGAAGGGAAAAGGGCCTTGCAGCATGACTGGATGTTCTTCTCTTGTGCTTTGGGATAGGGAAGTGAAGTAGCAGTTTGTGTCTGTTTGTTGCTGAAATCCTGGATGATGGTATTTTGTGGAATCAGGAGAGAAGGCTGAAACCAGTAGTTCCACACCTGCATATGATTCAGCAAGAAAAGGACTTCCTTTGGGCCTAGTACAGAGAAGCCATAGATGATTATCAGAGTTCTGGCAGGTGATTTGTCTACTTTTCTCACCAGAGGAACCATGATGCCTGGTCACTAGGATAATCTCGATGGAGTGGTGAGAGGTTCTGGACAACTTTTTACATTTTATAAGATTGTGGTCCCCCCCACTTTTAAATGCTTTGTGGATTACAAATAACTGGGATCCATATGAGCTCCAACTTGGGCCCCATCATGCCGGTAGCAAGACTGTAAGTAGTCACTGGCCAGTGAACAGGGATTAATAGAGTGTTTCATAGCTGGTCTGTTTAGAATTGATCAGGAGGGTTGAGGGTGTTAGTACTGCTCAATGACATTGCATTTTCTCATATCTGTATTGTTGCATTATAAATCTTCATTGTTCAATAACATTGCATTTTGTTCGTGTTAGTACTGCTGCCTTCAAGAATTTTGCTGCTCAGTTACATTGTATTTTCTCATACCTGTATTGTATTATAACTCATTTTATTGCTTAATGACATTGCATTTTTCCCGTGCTTGTATTGCTGCATTATAAAGCTTTACTGCTCACTGATATTGCCTTATTTGTGCATATTTGAATGTCAAGACCTTTTTTTCTGTTGAGTTCTGGGGAAGATGGTGAATGTATGTTTCATTGCATGCATATTTCACCTTGCATTATTGCTAACTGGTGCACTGTTGAAATAAGTTGCCACCTTGGTGTGTTGGGCCTATAGAGGTGTCACCAGAGTCAGGTAGGAAGGAACCCATATCTACTTCAGCTACACCTGTGGGTGCGCTACATTTGGGGGCTCGTCCGGGATTTTCTGTACTGCCTTGGACGCCACCTTATTCCCCTGTACATGTGGAAAGCAATTCCAGCAGAAACATGAACCGAGAAGCTGCAGCTTCACTGCCCATAAATACTATAGGGCCTGAAGTTTTGAATGTTTTGGGAAGTATTGTAGAAAAATGCTTAAAGCCTACACAGCCATTCACTGGGTTTGGCTACCACAAATTGCATTTCTTTTCTGGCAAACAACACACACCTCAGGGAGAGGAAGATTTTGAATCCTGGATGGATCAGGCTTCACAAGCCCTAGAGGAGTGGGATATCCCAGAATCTCAGAAGAAGCAGCAATAGCTGAAAGTCTAAAGGGATTAGCTGGGGATACCATACGCAACCTAAGGATGGGTAAGCAAGATTGCACGGCCAAGGACTATTTAGGAGTACTGTAGGATGTGTTTGGAAAGGCCAAGAGGGCTGCTGACCTACTGTATCAGTTTGAACATACATACCAAGAAGTTGGTGAGAAACTATCTGATTACATTAAGCGATTAGATAAAATGCTCCACCAGATCATCCTAAAGAAGGGGGTGAATCCAAAAGTAGCTGACCAAGTACGGATCGGACAAATTTTACAGGGAGCTCAAGATATGGACCCCAATGTGTGGAAATAGGGAAGAGACTCTAACTTATTCTCAGTTAGTTAAAGAGGTGAGGGAAGAGGAAGCCCTGTTGGAAGCCAAATATCAGTGTTCAACAGCAACTAAAACAGTGAGTGAACACCAGCAGGATTTTGTTTTCACTGCGGGGATGCAGGGCACATAAAGCGACAGTGTCCTAATGCAGAGAACTTGAGAAAAGTGAACAAACTATTATTGGCTAGTGCAATGCAGGGAAACTTCAAAGGGCCTCAGTGAAGGAGCCAGCTGAGTGCCCAGTTACAAAGAGCTCCATAAAATTTAAAATCAAGAGACCTCATCCTGGATCTCCTTTCCACACAAACCCTTGCAATAGGGGAGAGAAACTACCTACTATGCACACTTCAAGCTCATCTGAGGTGAACCATCTAATTGGAAAAACATTTCAGCCAAAATCTCAGCATCTGAGATCACAAAGCATTACTAAGCAAGAGTCTTATCCATTAAAATGGCGAGGTCAACCGGTGGTACCTCCACCACATGCTGACTGCCGTACAGCGGAACAGCACCGGAAACAGAAACTACCCAATGGCCTACTGGGATCATACCCTGTTGTGTCAGTAAAAATAGAAGGAGTGCATAACAAAGCACTGTTGGATACTGGTGCATAAATCACCATTCTGTACAGAGACTTCTACCAAAAATACTTAACGCATTTGCTACTTGAAAAGTTAGAAGATTTGGAGATCTGGGGGCTTAGTGACACACAGTTCCCTTATGATGGTTATATCTCACTCAAGTTATAATTTTCCACTTCAGTTGTTGGGTCAACAGAAGTTTTTGAAACACTTGCTGTTGTGTGCCCCAGGCCAAAAGGAAAGGATTCAACATCTATTTTGGTGGGGGCAAATACTGACCTCGTCAGAAGAATGCTAATGCCTCAGTTGACTCAGGAACACCCAACACTACATCCTCTTCTGAGACCAGTTTTCTGTGCCCTTCAAAGGGAGAAGGATATTAAGAAAGATGAACTCGGTCATGTGTGGACCCCATCAGGGAAAAAGCATATAATTCATCCTGATCAGGTCACCTGGTTGACAGCCAAAGTGAGGATGTGTGGACAAACAGTTTCCTCTCATCTCATGATGGAAATGGATCCAGGAAGTGACTTACCACCTGAGCTTGGACTAGTCCCAGATGTTTGACCTGCGGACAAGTTAAAGCATCCTTATGACACTTTGCCTGTGGGGTTAAAGAATAAAGGAAGTACTCCCATTGTCCTGCGTTCACAAGTGCATTTGGGAAATGTTTATGCTGCCACTCCCTTACCTGTTTCTGTGTTGACAAGGAATGAGAGCAGGGCCAATGAGCTGAAGCTGGAAGATATTGCTATAGGAGGTGGTCTCTTGCCCCCGAGTGGCAAGTGGTGAGGGAAGAGGAAGCCCTGTTGGAAGCCAAATCTCAGTGTTCAACAGCAACTAAAACAGTGAGTGAACACCAGCAGGAGCCTATAGCCATGCTCACTACTCAAACAGGAGTCATGGCCCAGATTGTCCATAATATAGAGGTGTCATATCTGTAGAAGCAGGTGTGTTCCCTGACCAACACCATAGCTCAAGTCACCAAGACAGTTGCAGAATTGCAGAAAGTAATGGAAACTTTAACTGAAGTGAGGATTATATCAGCTAGAACCTCCACAAAAGGACTCAGAGAAGAACCAAATCAGCCCATGTTCAGAATTTCTACTGGATTTTGATTCTGCTGTGGGGATGCAGGGCATATAAAGCGACAGTGTCCTAATGCAGAGAACTTGAGAAAAGTGAACAAACTATTATTGGCTAGTGCAATGCAGGGAAACTTCAAAGGGCCTCAGTGAAGGAGCCAGCTGAGTGCCCAGTTACAAAGAGCTCCATAAAATCTAACATCAAGAGACAGCATCCTGGATCTCCTTTGCACACAAACCCTTGTAATAGGGGAGAGAAACTACATACTATGCACACTTCAAGCTCATCTGAGGTGAACAATCAAATTGGAAAAAACATTTCAGCCAAAATCTCAGCATCTGAGATCACAAAGCATTACTAAGCAAGAGTCTTATCCGTTAAAATGACGAGGTCAGCCGGTGGCACCTCAACCACATGCTGACTGCTGTACAGCTGAACAGCACCAGAAACAGAAACTACCCGATGGCCTACTGGGACCATCCCCTGTCGTGTCAGTAAAAATAGAAGGAGTGTATAGCAAAGCACTGTTGGATACTGGTGCACAAATCACCATTCTGTACAGAGACTTCTACCAAAAATACTTAAAGCATTTGCTACTTGAAAAGTTAGAAGATTTGGAGATCTGGGGGCTAAGTGACACACAGTTCCCTTATGATGGTTATATCTTACTCAAGTTAGAATTTTCCACTTCAGTTGTTGGGTCAACAGAAGTTTTTGAAACACTTGCTGTTGTGTGCCCCAGGCCAAAAGGAAAGGATTCAACATCCTGATTAGGTCACCTGGTTGACAGCCAAAGTGAGGATGTGTGGACAAATAGTTTCCTCTCATCTCGTGATGGAAATGGATCCAGGAAGTGACTTGCCACCGGGGCTTGAAGTAGTCCCAGAAGTTTGGCCTGCAGACAAGTTAAGCATCCTTATGACACTTTGCCTGTGGGGTTAAGGAATAAAGGAAGTACTCCCATTGTCCTGCGTTCACAAGTGCATTTGGGAAATGTTTATGCTGCCACTCCCTTACCTGTTTCTGTGTTGACAAGGAATGAGAGCAGGGCCAGTGAGCTGCAGCTGGAAGATATTGATATAGGAGGTGGTCTCTTGCCCCTGAGTGGCTAACCAGAGTTAAAGAGCTACTAATGAAAAAGAAAAATTGTTTTTCTACTAGTGAACTAGATGTGGGCTGTGCAAAAAGTGCAGAACACCGAATAAGAGTAAAAGAGGACCAGCCTTTCAGGGAACGTTCCAGAAGAGTAGCTCTGGGAGACCTGGAGGACTTAAGAAAACAATTGGAAGCCCTAAATGCTGCAGGGATAATTCGAGAGTCAAGGAGTCTATATGCCCCTCCCATTGTCGTTGTCAGGAAAAAGAATGGGTCAGTTCGCATGTGTGTTGACTATCATACTCTGACTCAATGAACCATTCCAGACCAGTGCACAACTCCCCGGATTGAAGATGCTCTAAATTGCCTGTTGGGCAGTAAGTGATTCAGTGTACTAGACTTAAGGAGTGGATACTATCAAATCCCTATGCACCTAGAAGATAAAGAGAAGACTGCCTTCATCACCCCTTTGGGATTTTTTTGAGTTTGATCGCCTACCTCAAGGTTTATCAAATACACCGGCAACTTTCCAGAGAATCATGGAAAGAACAGTTGGAGACATGAATCTCCTGGAAGTCTTAGTCTACCTGGATGACATCATTGTTTTTGGAAGGACCCTAGAGGAGCACGAAGAAAGACTGATGAAGGTATTGGACAGGATTGAGAAGGAGGGCCTGAAGTTGTCATTGGACAAATGCAAGTTTTTCCAACCTTCAGTGACCTATGTGGGACATGTAGTGTCTGCAAATGGAATATCCACAGATCCCAGCAAAGTTGAAGTGGTGACATCTTGGCCCAGACCCAAAACTATCACAGAGCTGCAATCTTTTCTGGGGTTCTGCAGTTACTATAGAAGGTTTGTGAAAGGATTTTCAAAGATAGCAAGACCCCTCAACCATTTACTCCGAAATTATGAGAAAGCAGATGGAACAGATGAAGATATCCTTGTAGACAAACCTAAGGAACCGAGAGGTTCTAAAGAACTCATTGAGAGTCGTTGGGCTCCTGAGTGTGAAGAGTCATTTGAACAGCTTAAGTATTGCCTCACACATGCCCCTGTGCTGGCATATGCTGACTCAACAAAGCTGTACACTTTACATGTGGATGCTAGCAGGGATGGCTTAAGAGGAGTCCTTTACCAGGAGTATGACAAGATGCTGAGACCTGTGGCTTTTATCAGTTGGAGTTTATTCCCCACAGAAAGAAACTACCCTGCACACAAGCTGGAATTCCCTGCCTTAAAGTGGGTGGTAGTGGACAAGCTGCATGACTATCTCTATGGGGCTGAATTTGAACTGCAGACTGACAACAATCTTCTGCCATACATCCAGACCACTGCAAAGCTAGATGCTACTGTTCACAGATGGATGGCAGCTCTATGCAACTATAATTTCAGTTTGAAATATCACCCAGGATGGGAAAATGGGGATGCTGATGGTCTGTCCAGAAGACCTCAGGGAGACTTACACCCCGACGATGAATGGGTGGAAATTCCAGTGCCAGGGGTGAGAGCTATGTGCCAGATTGCAACCTGCTATCAACACACTGAATGTTGAGCCCAGAAGTTGGGTCTGTCTGCAGCAAGCATACCCCAAGCTTACTGTAATCTGGTCACTTTACAGGCTTCATCACTACCAGCTTTGAGTAACAGTGACCTCAGGAGAGATCAAAGAGAAGACCCCTTAGGTCAGCTTGTAGTAGCTGCTCTAGAGAAGAAACAAGTTAATATGCTTCACACGGATATTCATCCTCTGGCAAGACTTTTGGCCAAAAAATGGGACAGACTCCAGATACAGAATGGATTAGTGTATAGGAGATCTCCAAGTACACTCAGCAGTGAAAAATGGCAATTGTTGCTTCCTCAGAAGTATAGAAAAGTAGTACTCCGGTCACTTCATGATGAACATGGTCATCTTTGTTATGACAGAACTATGGGTCTGGTATGAGACAGGTTCTACTGGCCATGCATGAAGCAAGATGTTGAGGATTATTGTCGTACATGTCTTTGTTGCATTCAGAAAAAGACTCTGCCAACCAGAGCTGCCTCATTGGGTCAAATGGAAAGTAGTGGACCCATGGAACTGGTCTGTATAGATTTTCTGTGTATTGAACCAGATGAAGGCAGGATCAGTAATGTGCTGGTGGTGACAGACCACTATACCAGATGCGCTCAAGCATTTCCCACTCGTGATCAGAAAGCTATTACAGTGGCGAAACTACTAGTTGAGAAGTTCTTTGTACACTATGGCTTGCCAAAAAGGATACACTCTGATCAAGGAGAGCAAGCTTGTCCATGAACTACTCACTCTGTTGGGAGTCCAAAAAAGCCGCACAGCTCCTTATCATCCTCAAGGAGATCCTCAGCCTGAGAATTTCAACAGAACTTTACTAGACATGTTGGGGACACTATCTGCTGAGGATAAGAGTCAATGGAGTAGACATGTAGCCACAGTGGTGCATGCTTACAACAGTACTAAAAATTACGCTACAGGATTCTTGCCTTACTTTCTAATGTTTGGAAGAGAAGCACGTCTTCCTGTGGACGTCACCTTTGGAGTCACAGCTGATGACACACCAGCGCGATCTCATGGCAGTTATGTGGAGAGACTCAAGAGGAACCTCAGACAGGCTTATGAGCTTGCTGAAAAATCAACAGGACAAAGACATCAGCGAAGCAAGGCTCACTATGACAAAAAAGTAAAGATGCATGACCTGCAGCCAGGAGACAGTTCTTTTGAGAAATTTGAGACTACAAGGAAAGCATAAACTTGCTGACAGCTGGGGATCTGAGATTTACATAATTTGTTCTCAGCTACTCAATATTCCTGTCTACCAAGTTTGCCCTGAGGGGAAAGAAGGACCCATTAAAACCTAGCACCGCAACAACTTAATGCCCTTGGAAAAATCAGTGAGACTCATTAACCCAGAACCTAGAATGGCTCAGCGGAAGCCTAACTCAAGGCAATCCAGAAGGCTAAGGTGGTAAGGAATTATCCTTTCCAATGTTCAAGAGCCAATGCTTCCTCCTGTTGAAGGAGAGGAGGACAGTGATGATGACTGGGGTTTCAGTGGGATTTTTTATGAGGATGTTCAAGACCCTGTGGACTGTAATCTCAATGTAAATGCATGGGAATTTGTTCCTTGTCATTTTGAGCAGCACAGACCTAACAATAGTCTAAGTAATGTTTCCGTACCTCTTGCAGAACCTGATACTGATGGAGGCCCTGCTATGCAAACTTCAGAAAATAGTGCTGAGGGCAGTCCTGCAGTTATGAAAAATGAAGGTGAAGTTATACAAGAGGAGATCTTAGAAGTAGACAATATGCCTACTGAAGAACTGGACATTGAATGTGATGTGAGTGACAAACCTTCAGAGCAAAATTCCTTAGCTGTCTCTTCTGAACCAAAACTGCAGAGACTGATTCGGCCCACACAGAGACTTACATATAACAGTTTGGGACATTGTACACAGGAACCTGTGACCACAGCTCATCAGAGAGTCTGTGCCCATAATCCCTATGCCTCCTACTCCAGTGGTAACACCCCATTCCGAGTTAAGCATAAGGCTAATTACCCTTGGTGGAATGTACCTTTTGAATGCAAAAATATTGTTCAGTTCTTGGGGGGACCCAAGATTTTCAAGTGGAGAGAGAGTGTAGCTCCCACTGTATTTCCTTGTAGAAGTAATAGACTGTAGTTTTCCATTAGACCACAAGGTGGAGCTGTTTCAGGGATATAAAAGACAATTTCGAAAGTGAAAAAGGGGACTGCGTTACTAGCTGAAGGAGGAAAGACTGAAACTGTGAGCTGAAGGGAAAAGGGCCTTGCAACATGACTGGATTTTATTCTCTGGTGCTTTGGGACAGGGAAGTGAAGTAGCAGTTTGTGTCTGTTTGTTGCTGAAATCCTGGATGATGTTATTTTGTGGAATCAGGAGAGAAGGCTGAAACCAGTAGTTCCATGCCTGCATATGATTCAGCAAGAAAAGGACTTCCTTTGGGCCTAGTACAGAGAAGCCATAGATGATTATCAGAGTTCTGGCAGGTGATTTTTCTACTTTTCTCACCAGAGGAACCATGATGCCTGGTCACTAGGATAATCTCGACGGAGTGGTGAGAGGCTCTGGACATCTTTTTACAGTTTATAAGATTGTGGTCCCCCCCTTTTAAATGCTTTGTGGATTACAAATAACTGGGATCCATATGAGCTCCAATTTGGGCCCCATCGTGCCGGTAGCAAGACTGTAAGTAGTCACTGGCCAGTGAACAGAGACTAATAGACTGTTTCATAGTTGTTCTGTTTAGAATTGATCGGGGGGGGGTTGAGGGTGTTAGTACTGCTCAATGACATTGCATTTTCTCATATCTGTATTGTTGCATTATAAATCTTCATTGTTCAATAACATTGCATTTTGTTCGTGTTAGTACTTTGCTACTCAATGAAATTGCATTTTCTCATACCTGTATTGTTGTATTATAACTCTTTTTATTGCTTAATGACATTGAATTTTTTTCTTGTGTTTGTATTGCTGCATTATAAAGCTTTACTGCTCATTGATGTTGCCTTCTTTGTGCATGTTTGAATGTCAAGACCTTTTTTTCTGTTGAGTTCGGGGGAAGAGGGTGAATGTATGTTTCATTGCATGCATATCTCACCTTGCATTATTGCTAACTGGTGCACTGTTGAAATAAGTTGTTTGGGGTTGTGCTATTGCCTTTTTAACTAGATGTGTCACCTAGAATAAAATCTGTTAATCTTGCCACCTTGGTGTGTTGGGCCTATAGAGGTGTCACCAGAGTCAGGTAGGAAGGAACCCATATATCTTCAGCTACACCTGCGGGTGCACTACATATACAATACTATACATGCAAGAAACATCAGGTCCCTTACACCTTCCTTCATTACACTACACAATATCTGTGTCGCCGTTCTTACTTCTTTTGTGAACCACAAATAATCACATTGTTATGTTTTGCTGTGAACATGCCTCATGCTCCTAGCCTATCATATTCATGAATTCCAAGGGGAGACCTCAGTTCCTTGAACAAGTGGATAAATAAGTACCATGGTATTACCCATGCTATTTAACAGAATGTGTCTCCTCGTCTGGGCTAAGAACATTTTACACTTTCGTTATTTAGTGGGCAGAGTTGCCATTAAGGTTGCTACCTTTTAAATGCCCAAAGTGGGACATTTTTTGAAGACACATGAGATTTTGCAGGACAAACCATGCCCACTACCAGTGCAATGGACTGAATTTCATTTTTTGCCAAAATAAAAGCTTTTATTACAGCAACTGATTTGCTTATGTTGTTCCAGATAACATTTATGTGCTTCAGATATAAAACAATTGTTTTATGCAACAAGTAAAGAAAACGTAGGAATTTTTTTTGTCCTAAAATCTCAGGAAATTTGCATTTTTCAATATTTTTTGCAGGACACGGCTGTCCAAATAGGGACTGTTCTGCATACAGAGGGACAGGCAAATGAGTCCTTCTGTCACAACTAGAGCATGGTTTACCAGTCATTGCAAAAGCATCCAAAATGAATCTAAATATATTACTAATTACTAATAATATATGCAGGCTTATAACTCCACCCAGCAAAGAATTTATCATTGCTCGATATTACCAAAAGCCAAATGGCTCCCACTCAACTACAGAACCACCTTTGTAATTGCAGGCCTGGCCTATAAACCAGTACATCATGACTCACTAACCTTCCTGGCCAGTAGACTCTCAGAAAGATCTCCAACATACACCATAAGATCCGTCCCTTCTTCTGCCTTCAAGCTCCAAACCCAACATAAGAAGCTGCATTAAATAAAAAAAAACTCCTTCTCTGTACTTCAAATGTTTGAGAATCCCCTCCCTCAGAGATAAAACTCATTCCCTCTTATGCAAAGTTTAATTCAGAATTAAATGCCTTCCTGTTCAAACAGGCAAAATGCAAGAGCTTCTAAAATGGAGGAACTATCTAAGCTGAAAAAAAAACAGAACAAAACAAAACTTCACAACAGGACCTTCCTTCTCCCTTTTCTTTCTGATATTTTCAGTCTCCTAGCTGGTTTCTATCCCCTCTCTTTCTTCTCCCTTACCTTATTACCCACCTTCCATGTATTCTTCCTCTGTGCTTTTACCTGACTTCACAAAACCATCACTACTGTTTGCTTTTCAGTATTCGTTTAAGTTTGTCACCCCATGCTGAACCTGAAAATGGTTAACACAGATCAGCGTTCTACCCTGGCCAACAAATAAGATGACATAAAATCAATTTAAAAAAAAAAACAATTTAAAACTGCCTATTGTAACTGATGCATAAAGTTTATGACTGCTTATTTTAACTGATGTATTCCATAATTTGGGGGCATGTAGGTTTGTGCATGTGGCA
>NC_056729.1:527877073-527992073 GCF_019279795.1 Protopterus annectens
TAGACCTGCTGTCACAGAGCAACCCACACCCATTGTGCCTTATTGCTTACATAATTGCAACAAAGATATTGCTAGAATCTCAATTAATGCCTCATTTCACAGAAACAGTGGGCATGCCCTTGCAGCAGTAAAGCTAATGCCTCATTTCACAGGATAAGTTGGCAAACTCAAGTGTACCCTTAAAGTAATATAAATGGTGGCAAATGGCAGCGGTGTATAAACATTGTCAGACACTCATACCATCTGACAAAATATAATGGAAAATCACTTTAACTGTCCCCAGTGAAATCTATTTCAATTACAGCAAATTAACAATTACTAGAAGCATTTAAACACAATCTTACATTCTCTCTCTCTCTTTCTGTCTCGTGAACACACACACATACAGAGTATCTCACATGCTCATAACCATTGTTAATTAAGACTGTCTCCATTATGAGGCTAATTAACAATTAGCATAAACATAATTAGCTAACTGTGACATTTCACTTATTACATTGTTTAAATAATTTTCAGAAATTGCCCTTAGTGGCATTCTGTCATTTTGAAATAATGGCAACACTTTGTCATGGAAATTAAATGACATTTTTGCTGTTTTCCCCCTTCGCTGTCTTGCTTACAGTGGTAAAAAGGATCTAATTAATTGGAAATTATCTTAAAGACAGAAATAAAAAGTTTCCAGGAGGCTTCTGCTAAGATCTGTCTAAGGCGGTGTCCAAGTAATTTCTTTCAGCTGTAATCATGATTGCGCAACTTTTACATGATCTCTTTCATAAAGGTCATTTCAGCATCAGTTTGTTCTACTTATATTAATAGTCAGCCTTCTGTTCATACAGAATTGCAGATTCATGCTAGCTGACTTGTTATAAACCCAGTGTGCCCTCATCTGCTAGAATGCCCTATCATGATTTATAATACTCATGACATCTCCATCACTATAAGGCATAGATTTAGGAACACAGAATTTGGCAGCTGATGAATGGTGCTTAGCCCATATATTCTGTCAATTTTACCCAATTTATGTTTCAGCTGCCTATCCCGTCTGACAGACTGCATTATCATTCCCTTCTTTCCTTACCTCTTTTATGTTATTGTGCTATCTCTGACATTTTTTAACATTGTCCTTGTTTAACTCCTTTCTCTTACTTTCTCTAGTCTCATTTTACAATATAACTCCCTTCAACATTCTCAGATTTATGTGAATAATTGCTTCTGTACATCTGTTTTGGTTTCATATAATGCATATTTGTTGAGAGCACTTTTTGCCCCTGGAAATAATGCACTCTTAGGCCTTATTAACGGTATATATGGCATTTAAATATTGCTGAACTATTTAGCTTGCCCTTTCTGTTATCTTCATTTGACTGAATATACTGGTTTCCTGTAAGTTACATTTCCGTGTATCTACGAACCATTTCAAAGGCTATCTTTTGATATATGTGTACTTCTTCAGTGCTTTTCCTGAGAACTGGAGCTTTGGGTAAGCCCCATCAGTTTACAGTTTGAATTAATTTTATTGGTTTGTAGTTTGGGGAGCTGTGATTGGTAAAGAGGATAGCAGAGAAAAATAATAGGGTGCATGGTAAAAAAGGTGTAATAAAATCAGAAAGAAAAAAGTAAGGCATACCTGATATGAAGGTAACATTGGAATTAATTGCAAACTTATGCTGAACTAGATATGTATTTTATGGCTGCTTTGAAGCTCAGGCAAATCATGCCACAGAGTATTGCTTCCTTATAAGCAGTACCTCAGTAAGATTTAAATGTAGTAAACCTCATTTGGAGATGAGAATAACACCTGATATACACGTTAGTGCTACCACAGTGTGCTGTAACTACCATTTTGTACACATGAGTTGCCCAGTGTATGTATGCAATTTAGAACTCTTCAGCAATGGTGCAGTGCAGCTCAGTACACACCCAGCAGGGATTTTAATCAGCTCAGTAGTGCAGCTTTTACTTTTCCATTTAATTATATGACAGCACCAAATGGTGGATAGAAGGTGTGGATTGCCCTCAGACCCTTTTTCTGCTGGCAGATGAGCAAAAAGTAATAAATGAAAAGTTATTTGCAAATTCTTTGTGCCTCGGCAGGACACATGACTGAGGAAGTGTTGCATATCCATATAGAAAGCGTTCTATGCAGGATAGCACAGGAATGTATTGATTTAGTCTTCTGTCAATGTTCTTTGCATCCATAACAAAGACGAGATTTAGAATAAGTAACCATGTGTGGTAATATAGCAGGGATATGGAGGAATTGATGGATGCTGTTCTAGCAATGTACCTTGCAGTCTTGTGAAAGCGAACTCAGTCTGCTTAAGAGGCTGAATCATGAAGCCTTACTCTTTGAGCAGAATGAGGGTCTGATGGATAACTAAATGGTGACACATTGTAAGCAGTGAATTGTTCAGAAGAACAAGTAAAGAGTAAGGGGGGGGGGACTAATTAGCACAGATGTTTTATCCCTAGCTATGCCACCTGTCACTTCATTCATTTAGCATGTTCCAGTTTTGGAGGGTGAGATTAGGAGATCAGTAGCCAGATCTTCTATCCTGGAAAATGATGTAGGCTCCAACCGCAGCAGTTAGAACCCATAAATGCTTGCAGTGCAGCAGCCCATGTGGTACTCAGTGCTGTACAAGGATGAGATACATTGCAAATGGAAGCATGGACAATCTGAAACCACTGTGAAACTGCAGTAATCCAATGTGGCAGTAAGATAGTGGGCAAATGCCTCATTGCTTCCGGCCACAAATGAAGACCTTGCAGTCCTGTCACTCATTCCTGTGCCATTTAAAGTTATGCATACAAAGCACTGGGGCTGTAGACAGGGTATGGAGTGGTATCCAAAGATGGCAGTTATCTAAATGGAGATCAGGAGTTAAAAAAACATCTGGAGCATGTGTGATTGAAATGCAGAAATTAAATTAAAAGATGGAAGGTTGTATCAGGCTAACAGGTTACTTGTTTGGGTATGGCCAACTGTGATAATAACTGTATAATAAGAGGGGACTATGAAGGCTAGAAATCAGCTGGAAGTATTCCAATAAAGAAAGTAAGACAGAATGCATGTAAATGGCTGGCTGAATATACTGAAAATGTTAGTTGAATGGTTTGTTGGTTAATTATATCAGTTCCAACTGTGTCTTTTGGAACAACATAACCATGGCATTCTACAATAAAGTCAAAGGTGTCAAGATGATGACAGAAAAAAGAACATACCTCATTGGCCCTGAACTCTGGCTGAAGGTTGCTTCAATGCAATGATGATATCAACCTAATGCCTAGACTGATGGCAGAAGATGATGGTAGACTGCAGATTCTGGTATGTAATGAGGACATGACTTTCAGGAAAAACTAAAATAATTCTTTAGAGCTGAGCAACTTGAAAGCACATTATACATTATAGTCCTGCCTTGTGTCTGGATGAATATAAGTTGAGTATGCCCACAAAAGAAAAAAAAAAGCAACAGACTCCAGGAGATTCAGTCTGGTGAGCAGTCATGTGCTTCTAAGAACCACATGCTCTGAATGATATATTATAAATGATCAGAAGGATCATTTAAATTATTTTGCATAAGAATAGTAGTTTTAAAGATTACCTCTTGAGGGATAGTTCAGAGTAAGTATCTAGCCTGTTGATAATGTGCCAGGGCATCACATGCTTTGGCAAGGTCAGGGTATGCTGTATGGACAGCATGGTCAGTGTCCACGGCTTGTGCTACCCTCTCAAAAATAAAAACTCACCAGATTCATTAGATAGGATATACCCTTAACAATGCTGAACTATTGGGGATCACATGTTATAAGATTTTTAATATCATCGTTTATCAGGTCTGTTTTGACCCATTCCATAGCCTTCAGATGAGGCTCATCAGGCTGATGGGTCTGTAATTCCTGGAGTCCATGGTGGGGCCTCCCTTGTGAAGTGACATTACAAATATTGTGTACCAAACCTTGGGGCCAAAGCGGGTGGATAAGCTCAGGTTGAATAGTTTTAGGAGTGGGTCCAACAGCACCCTTTATGCTGTTCAGCAGTTAGCCTGGTGTGTTGTTAGGTGCTATATAGGATGTATTTGTTTTGGGGATACTTTTTACAGGTGTTATTTTGTGATACTAGGAGGGTTGAGATCCATAGGTATATGGGGGTAGTACATAGATGTCTCTGGAGAGAAAATTTGTACTGAATTTGTTTGCTAATATATTCACGATAACAACTGGATCAGAGTTGGTAGTGCCATTATGAATGCATTCAGAGCATTGTTAGGTGTTCCTTCATAACTTCCCGATGTAAGTAAAGAAGGATAAACAACTATCCAGATGCCAACTCAAGTTCATGAGAATCCTTTATTTTCTTGATGGTATTTTTCAGTACGTTGATAATCTTTCAGTGTTGATAATGTAGGGACGTTTGATTTTGACCATGATTTGGGTATGCCTATCTATGATAACTGCAGAACTTTCTAGAAATTCTAATGAGTCTTTTCTTTTTATTGTATTGTTTATTTATGCACATGGACCCTTCCCATTTTGTTTAGTTTTGGCAGGGACTGATAGATAAATACAGTTTTCTAAGTGAGCATGAATTTATTTTCTTAACTACTAGCCATATCAACATTTTGGGGGTTGCAGTTATGCTTGCACTTTGAGACTTCATCATAGAATTGAAGGACGTTTCTGGTTTTGAAGTCTTTGAATAATGTGGTATTTGCATCTGCTGGTTTAGAAATTTTGAAAGGGAAGGTTACCAATTTGTGGCTGGATTTGACTCGGGGAAGGGTGTCAAGCAGGATAGTGCCTGTAGATGCCATAGCTGTAAGGGATAGGTCAAGAACATTGTGTCCTCTAGTGGGATCTTGAACTGTCTGAACCAGGGGATTCTTGTTTATGAAATTAGAGAATTTTTGGACATAACCTACATTTCAGGTGTAGGTCTCCCAGCTTATTAACAGGTAGTTAACTGGAGTTTTTTGTTTATTTGAAATTCATCTAAAGTGTTTAAGAAATAGACATGGTTTTTGGAGATCATTGTGGGGGTCCTGTAACATGCTGTGATCTGACAAATGATTTTATTTACAGTAAGTTGAATCTCAATATGTCTGGTTTTTGTGTCTCTGGGTATCTGCCTTGAGGTGATGTGGCCTTTAACAAATATGTGTACTCCACTACTGCTCCTAGTGGGTCTCAAGGAATAATAGTTGGAAAACCTTAGTATGGAGATGTTGCCTTCTGCACTTTTAAACTAGGTTTCAGTAATGATAATAATCACCTAGGTAAGCAGGAGCAAAGTCCCCAAATCCTGATAGAATGAGATTAGCCAATCTCTGGAATGTGGCTGAAGTATTCTGATCCCAAAGTTTAACTTGGTGAACTCATACAACCCAAAAAGGGGTCACAAGTCTGACCTCTTCCTCACTGCCAGTATCAAAGATGCCTGCCATTAACCTTTGGTAAGGTCAGTAGTAGTCAGGCACTTAGCTCCACCTAACTGCTCTAAGGTGTCATCTGTTTTGGGCATGGGATAAACATCTGACCCTTTGTGACTATTCAACTTCCTCTTGTCTACAAAGAACCGGGTGCTACCATCTTTTTGTATGGCACAAGTACCACCAGTAATGTATAGGGACTGTTGAACACCTGGGTAAATTTCTGATCCAAAATCACATGTGATTCCTCTCTTAGCATCCGTTTAACCCACTCAGGCACCCTCTAAGAGGCCTGTTTGATGGTCACCAGGGCCTTGTGTCCACATGATATTCCTCCAAGTGGGGACACCATGGCTTACTAATAAAAATATACCCTAGCTTTTGTAGCACTGCCTGGATCTCCAGAATTTGGGTAGGTATAGCTGCTGTGAAATGGTACCTCAGCACTGAAGTTTCAGACCAAGCTTCATTGGGAGGATCTACTACAAAATCCCCTCCAGTTCCACCTGTAGCCCACTGCAGATACTGCGTACCAGTGTCTCTCTAGCTCAGTAGAGCTTCATTACATTAATATGACAGCAATTAAGCTTCTAATTCCTGCCTGGTAACTCATTTACATTTCTCACAGTAGTGAAAAGATCTTCCATTACTGCTTGAAGTTTATTGTGTTTAATGGGAATAAGCACTGTTGCTTTCTGCTCAACAGAATGCTCTCTCTTTCTGGATAACTGGTTATACTTGGTGTTTTGCTGCTGCTGGGCATCTGATAGGTATTCTTTTGCCATCACCTATAAACTTCTTAAGCCAGATCCTGAAGTTTAGGGCATATTCCATAACAGATTCCTTGTGGGAATGACAGTCACCCTCCCACTCCTCACAAATTAAATCCAAGGCCACATCACCCTGTGACCATACTGCAACTAAAAGGATGAAAATCGTGGATTCCTGGGGTACATCTCTGTAAACAGAGGATGCAGCAGGAACTGTTTGATTCCCACTTGAATTGATCTGTGAATGTTCTCGAAATAGTCATTAGAGTAAAGTTAAATTTCTCCACCAGACATACCTCTGAACCTGCAGACGTTGAAGACAGGAGGAAGGCCCTTGAAAAGTAGGTGCATTCAGCCAAAAATTTGGACATCGAATTAGCATAAAATTTAAATACCAAGCAGAACATAATCTCCTTGCTTCATGGAGGAATGTGAGACAGTACTCACAAACATGTTTTTAAATAGCAGACAGTATAAAACAAGACAGAAAAATATAAGTACATTATCAGAGAACCAGTGTAAAATCTGTAGACTTTCATGAACTGTTTTGCAAAATTCTCCTATATCAGGTTATTTATTTTTGTTTCTGAAAAAGGGCGATTTAAGATGTGTGCCTCTTTATTTAAAATGTTGGTGCCACTGGTATGCTGATTATGAAGTGTGTTTTTCTGTGTTAGACAGCTTAAAAAATCATGTGTGGTGAGCATACCTCTCCACCTCATCATGTAAGAAATCTGGACAAAGTCTAAAATAATGGGGGGGACAACGGCCAACAATTAGGGACAAATTTTAAATATTGCTCTGATAAACTTTGAAAGTTGCTAGAATAATAGGTATAGTATTATAATGCATTTTCTGAAGAATATGAATTCTGAAACTCAAATGTATATTTTGTGATTTCAATTCTCAGCGATTTGCCAGAAAACCACAAATTTTATGAGGAACAAACCAAAAATATGAGGGAAAACCCATGACATTTGCTGAAAATCTGGACAGCTGAGAGGTGTGCTGATGAGGGGGATTCAGAAAATTGTGTGAGGGGGTAAATCAAACCTGAAAATAGAGGCATACATCCAAAAATAGGTATATCATGTGCAGGGCTAAATCAGACCTGAAAATTGAAATGTTCCACCAAAATAGGGAGAGCTGAAAGATCTGCTACTGGACCATTGGTCCAAAGATAATAGAGGGTAAGCTTTAAATTCTTTAACCAACAATGCTTCCACAAACAGGCCAGCAAGTCTGATATGACATTGCCTCCTCTGTCTGTAAGTATCTCCCTTCAAGAAAACTACACTGCTGAAAATTTCTAACAAGGCACTGTAACCTTCTCTGCAGACACCACATCAGGATTTCTAGTGGCATAGTCCATGACCGCCAAGAAATACTTCTTACCTGTGGAGTTTGGACTACTAAGAGGCGTCCACCTGCAGAAACACATGCTTTTTTTTAGTGAACTTGTTGATTTTCTGAACTTTACACTAAAGTTTTGTTTGTGCAATAAAAGAGAATATAAATGTATGCACACACACACACACACACATGTATATATATATATATATATATATATATATATATATATATATATATAGAGAGAGAGAGAGAGAGAGGTGGGAACAGTACTTTCCATTGAAATGGAAACTTGTTGACATCTTGCCGAAATCATGCAGCTGATTGAATATCAGCTAATCAGACTATAATGACTTTGCTAGTACAATATTGCAGTGCAGTGGAATATTGGGGGAATATATGCTTTTCCACAATGTAGTGTAATCTCAGGGACAGGGGGTCCCCTTTCAAAAAAATTTTGTGAGTGTTTTTTTTTTTCGATCCTTTGTGGATTGATATTTATGTATTCAATGAGGTAGGTGTTTATCACTTTAGGATAGATGAGTTGTCTTTTTGATGAAAAAGTTATGTTTCTATATATATATATATATATATATATATATATATATATATGTGTGTGTGTGTGTGTGTGTGTGTGTGTGTGTGTGTGTGTATATATATATATATATATATATATATATATATATATATATATATATACACATACACACTATATATATATATATATATATATATATATATATATATATATATATGTGTGTGTGTGTGTGTGTGTGTGTGTGTGTGTGTGTGTGTGTGTATATATATATATATATATATATATATATATATATATATATATATATATATTTATACATACACACACACACACTGTGTATATATATATATATATATATATATATATATATATATATATATATATATATATATATATATATATATATATATATATATATACTGTATATTTATTTGACAGATACATATTCAGATTGCAGTCTGTAACAGTGAAAGTCCATATGAACAAATGCTCTTTTCCCCTTCTTTTTGAGTCTTTAGGCTGCCCTGTGTGTGAGACTGTGATACAGTGGTGTCTGAGAATTTGCTCTTGCCCCACTGTTGTGCGATCTCTGAGTTGGTCTATGGAATGTGCAGGTAGTGTTTCAGTAGTCCTTGTGGTACATGGGATAAACCTCTTACTGTGCCCCAGATGGCCCATGTATAAGTGGCATGGATTCTAGGGTAGCTGCCAGGGGAGGGTGGGACTTTGCAGAAAATGCTGGCTCACCCATCCTGGAGGGAGGGAGGCATCCTAGGCTTGCTTTAATAAAGCAGCATTTTGAACCTAGAGAGCTCCTTGCTACATAAGCAGTATGATGATCAGTCAGGAAGTTGCACATGCATGGTCCACCACACATGCATCTCCTGAAGGCAGCACATGTGGAGCTCAAACAGCTGCTGTGGGACAGCAGACATTAGGGCACACTCACTGGCAGCAGTATGATGCTTAGTGTGGAGGTTGCACATGCTTGGAGGCACATGTGAACCAGACATGCATCTCCTGAAGGCAGCATATGAGGATCTCACATAGCTGCTGTGGGATGACAAATGTTAGGGCACACTCCCTGGCAGCAGTATGATGCTGCAGCAAAGCCTTCGATCTCCTCTCTGGACCCAGGCATGGGTTAAGTTGAGCTTAGGGACACTAAAGTGGGTCCAATGGACCTGCTAAATGAAGAGAAGAGGTAGAGGCAGCTGATAGCTGTAGGAATAAAACAGAAAAGCTGCATTTCAAATTAGCTGTGGTTACGACTTTGATACAAATAATGTCCTGAATAGCTCTAACATTTTAAACAATATTCATATATCTGTAGCTTGTAAATGTAGCAGTTTGTGGGGAAAATTGATCTGATGAAATAGTAAATAAAGATAGTTTAACTTTAAGTTTGCTTAATAGACTGAATGCAGTTTATAAATGAAATCATGAGTATATAAACATATTCACTGATAGAAAGATAGGCAGGCAGAGAAACAGATAGGGAGACAGGTAAATAAGTAAATTTTACTCACACCCTAATAGTCCCAAATTAGACTGGAAACATCTTCTTGGTATCTCTTATTTCAGGAAAAACACTTTATACATTTGTAGATTCAGGAACTATTTCTAAATTTGAAACTGTTTGCAAATGCATTCAATTCACAAATATCCAGGGGCAGAATCAGAGAACAAGGTGGCAGGGGCAGTGCCAATGAACATAAAGGTGACCAGTGGTGTCCAGCAGGGCTCAGTGCCATGACTGCCTTTTTCAGTATTTATGTCTTTGAACTACAGACCAAATACCAAGGCCTATGACTAACAAAGTTTGCAGATGACTGCAAACTGGAATTGTCAATTATCTCTCTGACACTGAAGCCCTCCAGCTGCAACTTACACATATACATGACTTTTGTATTGAAAATGGCCTTAAATTAATTGCTAAAAATGCAGTATTTTTACATTTGGCAGAAAACAATATCCTCTTAGCATATAGCATTGATAATGCCACACTTGAAAAGGAAAATATAGTTAGAGACCTAGGAACCTGGCTTAATAATTCCTTCTCCTTTGTCCACCATGTAATAACTGTTGTCAGGAAATCCCTCCTTTACCTGATGCAGCTGATGACCAAAATAATATCAGCTAGACACAAAGAGGTTATTGACCCCTTCTATTCAGTACTGATTAGACCAGTTAAATAATACAATGCTCCCTTTGGGATGTACCTTTCCAGACATATCAAACAGTTGGAAAGACCAGAAAAGACTAGAATCATTCAACCTCTATTCTGTGACTTATAAGCTCCTCCGAGGAGACCTTGACCTTGCCTTCTGAGCAATCAGAAACTCAGTAGTCTTGAATGGCTTGTACCTCCACCAATAAAACATTCCCACAAATACCAGAACAGGATCTAAACCTGCTTCAGCAGATCAATAAAACAAGGTGGGCAGACAGACAGACAAATCCATTACTCACCGTTTCCCTCACCTCCAGAATTGACTCCCCCCTGCAGATAAAGCAGTTGATACACTGTCTACCTTCAAATGGGACCTGGATAATTAGATGGATATTAATAAATTCACCCTGGGCATGATTGGTATAGCCCATATTGAGAAGGGGCATAACAGTCTAAGGAGGGAACTGGTAAAGCTTAATGGTTCCATGAACATCTTATAATTTCTATGAAATGAATCTTGGCCCATTGGCACTGTTACTATTTTACAACTCAAGGGTATAGATTGGAGTCTGAATATTGTTCTCATGTCTGTGTAACTTTCCTTTAGACCCTTATTTTCCTTTTATCTTCCAAAGATGTGTAATAAGTTGTAAATATATAGAGATAGCTTTTGTCCTTGTGGGTTAAATTATTGTTGAAAAAGGATGTTTAGTCCACTTACTCATTTAAAAATAAATATAAAATAAAAAAACTAACCAGAACATAGAAGGAAATGTAAAGCAAGATGTATTCTCAGCCTTAAATGAAGGAATTTCATTCCTGAAAGAATGGCTCCAGCTCCTGCTGCAGTGAACAAATTGTAGTGAACCAGAAACATGCTTTGTGTCACAACCAGGGCACTCGGCCTAGCTTTATTTTATTTACTTATTTTCATTGTTGGCCTTAACATTTTGACAATGTATAGTCACTTTTCAGAAGAGATCCAGGAAGGAAGGCTCCTTGAACAGCACATATAAACAGATCAAATAACATTTCAATAACTTTTATACAAAACAAGATCTTGTATAAGCCCGTTACATTAAGACGTAAACAAAATGCAGGTCCTGTCTTATAATGTGACAATGGTAACAGTACATCTTTGGTGCAAAGGTATCACTAAGTAAGTAAGTTCTTGTGACCATGGACAAAATATATAAACCATACCTAGTTATAGTAATCCAAACTAAAAACTGTTTTAAAAACCCATCCCATGGTTTTTGAAAGCATATTACATGTGATGTCTTTTTGCAGGTGAAAACAACAATCCTTTCTTTTCCCTATTTAATGGGTGGAGAACTATTCCCCGGATTTACTAATCTTCCATGCAGGACTAGCTTAGTCCTGCATGGAAGCGGCTGTTTAGGAGCAGGATGGCAGCACACAATGCATATTAATGAGGCGCACTGCCTGAGCTCCTAATCTTACACGGAGCATGTAAGAGTGCAGGGGGCATGTCTGAGAGCAGAGCAATGAAGAACAGCAGAAAGGGCTAAGAAATGAGCGAGACTGCTCATAGGTGTCCGCATATCCCCACCAACATTCCCCCTCATGTACAACAGCAAGTAATTACAAATAAAATGAACAAACCTTTTTTTTTATTTTAAAATCCAATTAAAGCTAACCGTAGGTGCGTGGGTGTGCCCATCATTTAGCTACGGTTAATGCAGGTTAAATGGTTGAAGAGGATAACAAAGAAGATATATGCAAATGAAGTAGCATAGCAATAGTATATTGGGCAGAGCATTCGCCGTACAAGCAGGCATTCCTGGTTCGAGTCCCACTGCAGCATGTTCCATTTTCCATGGCAAAGGACGTTATGACCAATATTTTTGTTGCATAACCCGTTAAATAACATATATTTGTGAAGTGGAGTACTGCATTAAATGCACATGTGAAGTGTCACTGTCATAATGAATAAAGCACTAGTAATCAAGTTTAAGCACCAACAAGCAGTAGTAAGCATATGTAAGCACTAGTAACCGGGTTTAAGCCTGTTTGCATGAGGGTAAGCAATACGCACACAGGTTAAGCAATTTAGAAGGTAACTCTCTGTAAGCATCATTAACTGGAGATTAGCAGTGCTTACCCTCACGCAAACCCACTCAAGCCTGCTTACAACTGCTCAAAAGTGCCTTAATCACTCTGTATCCAATGGCCCTTGCTCTGCCCAGCAACAAAATAAACAGCCTTGCAGGTCTTGACCCCAGGACACTATACACTATAGTCACAGTAGGTAACCACCAAGCCATCACAGCAGTACAGAAGACAGAGGTATCAGCAAACAACTCCTCAATATAGTAAAATCAAACTGAACCTGTGAAAGGAATCAGTATACAGTCATATGTTTCATAACCCACTATATAAGATAAATATGTAAACTGGAGTACAGCAGTAAGCCCAGAAGTGAGGTGTAATTGTAATAGAGTGTTGAAGTCTCCAAAAAAACACAAGGAACCCATACAGTGTACGTACACATGAATCATGGATGCCACACATACATATAAGATGCAACCACCCACCCCCCATTAAGGAAACCACAGTAAACAATTTCTCCAAAGCCAACTTCATGCTTCTTAAGACAAAGTGGTGAACTTCATGACACCCATGCAGATGGACAATACAGTTACAACTGCTGAATCCTACACAAATGCACTCTATAAGCACTTACACAAGTGCATGGATCGTGCTATCCCAAACAGAACCAAGACGCTATCCTCCAAAAAAAGGAAGCCAGTCTGGTGGTCCCCTGCCATAAACAAACTGTACAACAGAAGGAAGAAACTGTTGCAAAAGAGAGTAAAATCCCATGAGTGGAGGAGCTCTCTGGACAGCCTCAGTAAGAAGCTAAGATCCCTTATAAGATCCTCCAAAGCTAGCTATGAAAACAAAATCGCCACTAATTCCAAGGACAACCACAAAGCATTCTATAGCTATGTCAAGAATCTCGATGGCAACACCGAGATCTGCTCTGAGTTACAACACAAAGGCATGAAAATTACAGAACCAGCTGATATTGCCAACATTCTGGCAGATAGGTTTAGTGCTAACTTTACCCCCCTTTCACCCCACTAAAGGGCCCATATCTAGGGTGGTGTAATGGTTAAGGTGTTTGCCTTACAAACACAATGTGCAGGGTTTGAGTCTCACAAGGGATAATTGGCTAGGCTTAAAATGGCTCGCAAGGGCAGTTAGCTTAGTACTAATCTATGAACATCTATGAACTATACAGGAAGAATGCAGAGCCCCTGTAATCACAACTACGCAGGTAAAAGCTGCACTCTCTAAAGCCAAAAACACAGCATCCATGGGACCGGACAACATCCCAGGCTGCGTTTTACATGAACTTCAGAACTAACTGACTCCCCACTTAAGCACCATGTTCAATAATAGCCTCGCATCTGGCTTTGTGCCCACTGAATGGCACACAGCAGCAGTTATCCTACTCCACAAAGGGGGAGCCACCACTGATCCCGGGAACTATCGACCTATTAGACTGATGAGCCTGGTCTGCAAGGCCATGGAATGTATCATCATGGAACTCATAAACAAAGACATTGGTAACCTCCAAACTCTGGATCCGACCCAGTTCGGGTTTGTGAAAGGCAGATCATGCCTCCTGAACCTGATTGACTTCTTTGAGGCAGTCACCAAAGCTGTAGATAAGGGTAAGGTGGTTCACACAGCCTATCTTGACCTCACCAAGGCTTTCGACACCATCCCCCATTCTGGAATTATAGATAAACTCACTAAACTAGGTATAAATCCCTACATCACAAGACGGGTTGCCAACTGGCTCACTGACAGAACCCACACTGTAAAAGTTGCAGACTCCAAATCTGACCTCAAAGCAGTGACAAGTGGAATACCACAGGGTTCCCTCCTGGGACCTCTCCTGTTTGATATCTACTTCTCTGAGGTACAGGCTAACACAGAAGGCCTCTGACTAATGAAGTTCGCAGATGACTGCAAACTAGGAGCCATAGTCAAGTCTGCAAATGATTTGGACATCCTACAGAAGGGCCTCGCTGAGAGAGATGCCTGGTTTCAGAGCCATGACCTCAGGCTCAATGCCAAAGAGTGCAGTGTCATCCCCTTTGGCAAAAACTCTGTACCCATGAACTACCACATAGGCAGCAATCTACTAAACACTGAATGCGTGATAAGAGACCTTGGGACCCAGGTGGACAGTAGTCTCTCCTTTGATAGTCACATCACCACAGTAGTCAGGAAGTCCTTCTACATGGCACACCACCTCATCATAAAAGGGTTCTCATCCAGGAAAAAAGAGGTCATTGTTCCCCTCTACTCGACACTCATTAGACCCATCATAGAGTACAACGCTCCTTTTGGAATGTACCTCACAAGACATCTGTAGCAGCTGGAAAGGCCACAGAAGTACCTCACAAAGAGGATTACTGGCCCCAAACAAATGCCCTACACTGACCGCCTCAAAAAACTCCAGCTTTACTCCGTAGCATATCGCCTACTCTGAGGTGATCTCTGCCTAACATATAAAGCTATGTCAAACCCAGAGCTGTTGGACATGTTACACCTAAAGAAATCCCAATCCCTTTGAGCTACATGCTCTAGGGTCCTAAACCTTGTCACCACAATAAACAGGACATGCTGGAGGGATAGATTCCTGTCCCAGAGACTTCCCATACTCTGGAACAGGCTACCCATCTATGTCAAGCAAAGTTCTTCATTAGAACTCTTCGAGAAAAATCTTGATGAGTGGATGGGAAATAGGATATACACCCCGGGGACCACTTATGTGTCTCTGCTCAACAGTGGCACAGGAAAATAACTTTCTTGGGTAGCCTAAGCCAGGGAACCTTGTTGGCTAGGCTTACATAGGCCCTTGGGCTGATAGCCTAGTACCTACCTATGAACCTATAATGAGTAATAAATCAATGCCAAAAAGAAAATATAATGCAAAGTCTAATGTAAGCAATGCTAAGCATTGCACAGGCCAGCTTAGGAGGTGTAAGCAATATGTAGGCCAGCTAACTCAATGTGCCCAGTGTTATATCCCTTTAAACAAGGCCAACCTTAGGCAAGCAGGTTTGCCCATAGCTTAGCCTTTTCAAAACTGGCCAATCATGAAAAAGTGTGGGAAATCTGCCCTACCTAAACCCAACAGGCGGGAATACATCTCATAACTGGTTGTAGCTTCCCTTGCAGGCACCATGTCAGGAAGGGGAGAGGGTGTGCACTTTCGGGCGCAGCGCTCGTGCATCCAGGAATCCAGAGTCATGGCAGGACTCCTTGTCAAAGACCATGAGCAGAGACTGCTTCAAGGTCAGTACCAGGGTTCCCAATATAAGGTGGATGCCTGGGACCATCTCGCCCGTGACCTCACCAGTGCCACTGGCATACCCCAAACTGGTGACCTGAAGCAGGGTAAGGGTGACCTTTTGGAGCAGTGGATCCAAGAGGCTAGAATGGCAGCGGATGTCCTAGCTGTGTGTATCACTCCACTATGTGTGTAATAATTGCCAACTCATGTATATCATGGATAGGTATGGCTAAATATTCCTCTTATGTCCTCCACAGCTGCATTCGAGTGGGCCGCGAACCAGGAGGCCCATGGAAGTTGTCTGGAGAGGTTGCGACACAAGGCAGGTTAGTAATACTCTTGCATGTACCGTCATAGGAAATAAATCTAAAAGTATTAGTAAATTAATTGCCTGTATAAAACTTGTATTGATTAAGGCACGTACTGCATACACTGCAGAATATGGTAGGAAGACTCATATAGTATGCATGTAAATAAAAGCATAATAGTCTGACAATAAAGGTCTAACTGCTGGACTGCATGTGTATATTCTGGTATCATATGGTAATGTAGATTTGCATTCATGTAATAGTACTGTTGTATTAAGCACTGTTACCCACACCATACACCATAAATAGAATGTGTAGGAAAGCCTGTATATGACTGGTGTAATCCCCAGAGGCCATTTAGTACAGCTGAAAGACACACAGACAGAAAATAGGAAAAAGGCAGACAACAAAACCTGAATAGCACATTCAACTGAAATGTGAACTGCTGTATTTTTAGCACACACAGCCATGGTTCGAAACCTGCCGGTGGTAGTAGTCTGCATACAGAATCATACCCCACAACTGTACAGATATGGCCAGAATGTCCAGTAAAGTGGCCCATATCTTTTGCCTGTCAACCTGTCCCCCTGGGAAATCAGTGGGATGATCCCAGACATATAGGCAGCAAACAGGAAATACAACTGATTGACACACATCTATGAGAACAAAGCTGGCACACTAGGAACTCCCCAAAACCTTATAAGGCAAAGAAGCCACGTATGTCCCATTTACACCACCATCTTGTTAAGCCATGGTCAGAGTGTGTACAGTAACAGATTGAGATGTGTGTGCATAATAGTAATGTGGAACCTGGTACTGTGTGTGGGAACATTCAGGTAGTGCTAACAGACATTCCTCCCACAGGTCTGTCAGATAACAAGAATGATACCCTGTACTGGTACTGTTTACAGTGGTGTTGTATGGCATTGTGACTGATGTACTGGTACTGTTTACAGTGGTGTTGTATGGCATTGTGACTGATGTACTGGTACTGTTTACAGTGGTGTTGTATGGCATTGTGACTGATGTACTGGTACTGTTTACAGTGGTGTTGTATGGCATTGTGACTGATGTACTGGTACTGTTTACAGTGGTGTTGTATGGCATTGTGACTGATGTACTGGTACTGTTTACATTGGTGTTGTATGGCATTGTGACTGATGTACTGGTACTGTTTACAGTGGTGTATGGCATTGTGACTGATGTATTGGTACTGTTTACAGTGGTGTTGTATGGCATTGTGACTGATGTACTGGTACTGTTTACAGTGGTGTTGTATGGCATTGTGACTGATGTACTGGTACTGTTTACAGTGGTGTTGTATGGCATTGTGACTGATGTACTGGTACTGTTTACATTGGTGTTGTATGGCATTGTGACTGATGTACTGGTACTGTTTACATTGGTGTTGTATGACATTGTGACTGATGTACTGGTACTGTTTACAGTGGTGTTGTATGGCATTGTGACTGATGTACTGGTACTGTTTACATTGGTGTTGTATGGCATTGTGACTGATGTACTGGTACTGTTTACAGTGGTGATGTATGGCATTGTGACTGATGTACTGGTACTGTTTACAGTGGTGTTGTATGGCATTGTGACTGATGTACTGGTACTGTTTACAGTGGTGTTGTATGGCATTGTGACTGATGTACTGGTACTGTTTACATTGGTGTTGTATGGCATTGTGACTGATGTACTGGTACTGTTTACAGTGGTGTTGTATGACATTGTGACTGATGTACTGGTACTGTTTACAGTGGTGTTGTATGGCATTGTGACTGATGTACTGGTACTGTTTACAGTGGTGTTGTATGGCATTGTGACTGATGTACTGGTACTGTTTACATTGGTGTTGTATGGCATTGTGACTGATGTACTGGTACTGTTTACATTGGTGTTGTATGGCATTGTGACTGATGTACTGGTACTGTTTACATTAGTGTTGTATGGCATTGTGACTGATGTACTGGTACTGTTTACACTGGTGTTGTATGGCATTGTGACTGATGCAGTTGCTCTGAATAATGAGGTATTACTCATCAGTGTCACCTACACTGTCCTACAAAATATAACTGTCTGGGAAATCTGCATAAGAGTGTTGTAATACAAGGTCAGAATGCAAAAGCACAGGAGAGTTATAAGACAAAAAGCAGATAGGAGATATACAGCAATATCTATATAGCACACACAACTCTGATGGACAGTGTTTAAGTTGTAGCAGACACAGCCATGGTCTGAATCCTGGGAGTGGAAGTAGGCTGGATACAGAATCATACCCCACAACTGTACAGATAAGAACAGAATGTCCATTATATGGGCCCGTATCTGCTGCCTGTTCCCCTGGTAAGTCTGTGGGATGATCCCAGATGTTTAGCCAGCAAACAGGGAATACAAGTGATTGTCAAACATCTATGAGAACTAACCTGTCATTCTAGCAACTCTTGGAACTGTTGGGAGAGTAGTAAGACAAGTATGTCCTATCTACACCCCCATGTTGTCAAGCTGTGACCAGAGTGTGTACAGTAACAGAGTAAGATGTATGTGCATAATACTAATGTGTAATCTGGAACTTTGTGTGACAACATTCAGGTAGTGCTAACTAACATTGCTGCCACAGGTACGTTGGATATGAACACTGCGCTGAGAAATAAAAAACAGTAACTCCTGTACTGGTACTGTTTACTCTGGTACTGTAGGGAATTGTGAGTGTTGCAGTTTCTCTGAATAATAAAGTATCACTGATCTCTGTCACCCACACTGTGCTTCATAATATAACTGTGTAAGAAAGCATGTATATGTGTGTGCCAAGTCACTAAAGGTTGAAGAGGGCTATAGTCCAGATATGTCCCAGCACACCTGCATGTGATCAACACATGGCCAGAGTCTGTGCAGAAAGAGTTGGATAGCTATGTGCACAACATCAACCCAGAATCTGGGAGTATGTGTAGCAACAGTTAGTGTTAACAAACATTCCCTCCACAGGTATACCAGGTAAGAGGTGTATACTGCAGGTAAAACCAGTTCATGTATAACAATGACGACAGCATATCACTGTCCAAACTAAGGCTACAGGGTAGTGTAGTAAGACTTGTAAAGTACAGAGAACAGCACTAACTAGGAAAGTAATGTGGGCTACAGGAATATACTAGCTAACTGACATCTTCCCCCTCCACCATATCTCCAACAATAAGCAACATACCCACCCCAACTGGTATCTAATGACTCCAATGTTCTGATAATGTCCTATTGTTTGATAAATATTTTAATTGTTCCCATGCATGTGCTATATTGAACTATTCCAACGTTGGTGGCATGGTGCCTTCAATCTACCTGCATGCTGTTCATATTACCACTGTGGTCCAATATATGCATGTGTTCTGTTTGCTATGCAACTGTTCCATATCTGATGTCTGGGTTAATGGGAATATCTATGCATACTGTTATACCTAACCCTGGAATGTGTTGAGTATTACTAACCCACATATGATGATAAAAATCTAAACACTATAGCACGTTTGGGAAGGCCGGTCCCAGCAGACCCACCTGTCCCACCTCAGCTGGTCATGGCACTGGGCACCAGCATGTCTGGGGCCCAACCCGGGACCGCCCTGTCCATTGGTCCTGCACCACCTTTGGGTGGAACTGCCTCAGGGGATGGGGCTCGACCCCCTGGGAGCGGGCTGGAGAGGAACCTGTCACCCATCACCAGGTCCGGGTTGTGATGTGTAGCGATCTCAACCAGAAATTTGGTGATCTGCTACGCCAGCTCGAGGGCCGTATGTCATGACTAGAGGGTCAGCCTGGCTCTGCAACTCAGCCCCCAGCATGGCTACCTTCAGGGCTGTGAAGGTGCAGTGGTGACTGCCCATGGGTGGGGACCTCAGTCCCACTGTTTCCACAGGGGGGGCTCATGGGCTTCCGATTTCCCAACACCCCCCATCAAGGTATTTAACCCCCACATGTGTCAAATACCACCCCTGTATGTGTCTTGTTTGTCTTGTCTGTTAACCTACCCAACCTACCTCCCCAAATATACCTACAATCCCACCCTAACATCCCACTCTCAGCTGAAAAAAAATAAAATAAGGGCAATCTGTTCCCCCCCAAAAATCTCGCCCCATACATAGCTGTCCATTTCACACATGTGTCCACTGGGCACATGTAATCTGGTCTAATTGGCATCACAACTTATTATTGTTATCCTCACCCCTCTCCCAGGGATTTGTGTCCAAATTTGCCTCCAAATTCAGTGTATATGTACAGCTGTTGCTGTAGAAGAAATGGGCAGCTATGGACCTTCTCCACACCCTTCCTGCACATCTCTAGCTATTTTCCCTACTGTCTCTTTCCCTCTTTGTGCCCCTTTTTCACCACTTTCCTATCAACCCCTTTTTCTTTTCTTTTAAAGAAATTAGCACTGGGGTAAGCGGGAGTAAGCACTTTTAAGTGGCAGTAAGTGGGTTTAAGCCTGTTTGCGCATGGGGTAAGCAATGCCTACACTTGTTAAGCAATTTAGAAGCTCACTGAGTATAAGAAACTGTAACCGGAAGTTAGCAGTGCTTACCTCCATGCAAACCCGCGCAAACCCGCTTACAACTGTTTAAAAGTGCCTTAATCACTCTGTATCCAGTAACCCTTGTTCTGCTCAGCAACAAAATAAACAGCCTCTGCAAGAGACCCTGCACACCATAGCCAAAGTGGTTTACCACTAAGCCATGTCAGATATACATAACTCTGATATTTTCACAAACATATCATCCAGCCCAATCATTCAACAGTACAGGGAATGTATTCTAACATGTAGATGTATGTGTTTGTGTGTGTGTGTGTGTGTGTGTGTGTGTGTGTGTAAATATATATATATATATATATATATATATATATATATATATATATATATATATATATATATGGGTCTACTTCTTTTGACCTAACTCCCATTTGCCCGACACCCATTTGCCCGAGACCAAATCACTGAAATTTCATTTGCCCGACACTTCATTTGCCCGACACTTCATTTGCCCGACAAGTATTATTAGCAAGAAAATGGAATATGCCCCCTTCCCCACTGTAGTGCGACCCTGGAGTTAGAATATATAGGTAGGGGGGTGTGGGGGGCGAAGCTCACTTTTCTTTTACTAAGCAATATTAAATCAAAAGTTAACAATATCATATGAAATGAACTGGGGGGCTTCGCCCCCCACACCCCCCCCTACCTATATATTCTAACTCCAGGGTCGCACTACAGTGGGGAAGGGGGTATATTCCATTTTCTTGCTAATAATACTTGTCGGTCAAATGAAGTGTCGGGCAAATTAACTTTCAGTCAAATGGGGTCGGGAAAATGAGTGTCGGGCAAATGAAAGTTAGGTCAAAAGAAGTAGACCCATATATATGTATTAATATCTAAATAGATAAAACGTATCTATATATGTAGATATAGATATAATATATAAATATATACACACACATATATATATATATATATATATATATATATATATATATATATATATAAATAAATAAATGGGTTCCCTACGTTGGACCAAAAGCTCGGAAGATCGACAATCACATCACCGATGCCAGAAGACTGACGGAGCAGGTAACCGACAACTCGTAATCCCGACAGCAAAAACACCGACATGGAAAATGTGTAAAGCGACTCGGTAAGTGTGTGATAGTGAGGGATTTAGGGTTAGGGTGTATGTAAGGTGTGTGTGCGATAGTGAGGGATTTAGGGTTAGGGTGTGTGTAAGGTAAGTGTGCGATAGTGAGGGATTTAGGGTTAAGGTGCAGGTAAGGTATGTGTGCAATAGTGAGGGATTTAGGGTTAGGGTGCGTGTAAGGTAAGTGTGCAATAGTGAGGGACTTGAGGGTTAGGGGCAGATTAAGTGAGTCAGGGTTAGGGTGCGGGTAAGGTAAGTGTGCGATAGTGAGGGATTTGAGGGTTAGGGGTGGATTAAGTGAGTTAGGGTTAGGGTGCGGGTAAGGTAAGTGTGCGATAGTGACGGACCTTAGGGTTAGGGTTAAAGTTAGTGCATAGATAGTTGTGTGTAAGGTGTAGTGTAGGTTTTTAGGTTGTTGGTGTGCTTGTGTTGTGTATGTGTTGTGTGGAACAGCAAGCGTTTTGTTTTAACTGTCGGTATTGTGGTTTGTCGGGCATGTGCACTTTCATGTTTTTGCGGTTTTGTTCTTGTGGTGTCAGTGTTGTGGGTGTCGGTGTTGTGTACTGTCGGTCTAACGTAGGAGACCCATGTAAATATATATATATATATATATATATATATATATATATATATATATATATATATATATATATATATATATATATATATATATATATATATATATATATATATATATATATCCACCAAAGTGAAGCAGGTGTTGTAAAGCAATACTCAAAACACAGACCAACACCGAGAAGAGGCAAAAACCAATAAATATCCAGCAGATTCTGAAAGAATATGATGAATTCCACAGAACTCACAGTATCATAAAACACAGGTTTAATGTAAACGCCAGTAAAACACCTTGACATTCGTTTTCGTTACTCCAGTAACTTCATCAGACAATGAATGCACTGTTTCATCTCCTTAAATACATACATCCTTGAACTTAATTAATACACTAATTAAAATTTAAAGTAAACTTACTAAAAAAATTTTTTATTTTGATTAAAATTTTTTAAAAACAATCCTTTTTCTTGGTGAATATTAGTGTGTCAAAATGCACCATACAGGGGAGTTTTAATATTATGTAAAAACTGGGATTTTCTTAACCCCACCTTTTATATTGAAACTGCTTTTAATTTTAATATTGGTTTGATAGATATATGGTCGTTGAGCCCAGGTTCCTTGTTAGCTTCCAAGTAGATTTGCCAGTGTGTTTCCCTCTGTTCTAAAATAGTTTGCCATGGTCCACCCCTTGGATCCAGTTGGACACTGTCCAGAACAAAGAACAGAAATTTAGCTTTAGAACATGTATATGAATGTTTAAACAAGGCATTGGTAATGTTCCCTCTTTGGATATCATAATTGTGCTCATATATTCTGCGTTTTAGGGTCCGCTCCGTTTTGCCCACATAATATGCAGGACAGGAGTTACATTTGGCCAAATAGACAACCCTTAAACTGTTACAGTTATAGAATCCTTTGGCCCTAATGGTCAAGTTTTTAGCTTCCAGGAATACTTCCTCTACATGTGCAATGTATGAGCACTGGGCACAAGATCCGCATTTGTAAGTGCCTTTTCTAGGCCTATATGAGTGGGTTTGATAGGGCGTTTTTTCTAATATATTTTTAATACTGCTGCCCTTACGAAAAACTGCCTTCATTTCCTTGCCATGTAAATTGGCCAAGTCGGTGATTTCTGTGAAGGTTTCCCATTCTCTTTTAATTATATCTCTTATTCTACTAGAATTGGCACTATACTGTGTAATAAAAGCTTGATTATATTCCAACTGTGGTGTCGGGGGAGTAAATGTTTCCCCTTCATGTTGTAATCCCAAGATGGGTCTAAACCTGCCTGTTCTTTCATTTCTAACCTGTTCATATATGTTCTGTATCATGTCATTGGGGTACCCTCTATCTAAAAATAAAACTCTGAGGTTCTCACACTCTTTCGAAAACTGCTCTTCGTCAGATGTCATTCTGGAAATTCTGACATACTGGCCTTTAACAATCCCTTTCTTTTGGTATACTGGATGCACTACTGTAGTGTATATAACTATTGGAAAACGTGGGTTTCCTGTACACTGATGATTGAAACTGATGTTCGTTATTAATAGTAAGCTCAACATCCAAATATTCCAACCTTTCCATGGTGACCTGGTATGTGAAAGTAAGAAAGTTAGTAGTGCCAGCTAAATACTCCATAAAGTCCGTAAGTAAACTGTCAGATCCTGTCCAGAAAATGCAAATGTCGTCTAGGAACCTGTAATATGCCACCCAATATTGACTGAAGGGGCTATTGAACACATATTTATTTTCCCAGATGGACAAGATAATGTCGGCGTAGGTGGGGGCACAATTAGCTCCCATCGCTACCCCTGAAATTTGTTTATAAAACTCCCCAGAAAAATAAATAAAATTATTATGCAACACCAATTCCATAAGCTGCAAAATGACGAAATTTTCATTGTTATTGGATAAGGAATTGGCTGCTAATGCTTCCTCTAACCATGTTATCCCAATGTCATGTGGAATAACAGAAAAAGGTCCACTATGTCGATGGTCAAAAATTTTAAATTGGGACTCCAAAGTTCAGGCGTAACCTTCCTTAAAAATTCCCATGAGTCTTTCAACAGATGGGTAGATTTCGGCCATAATCTTTTCAGTTGGAAATCCAAATATTTAGAAAGTGGGGAAATTTTTGATCCTTGTGCCGCCACTATAGGCCTCATAGGTGGATCCTCTATGTTTTTGTGTACTTTGGGAACACCAAACATAGAGGGCACCCTAGGTTGAGGATTGTCCAAGAACACATAGGTATTGTAATCTATGGCTTCCTGGTCCAATAGATCTTTAATGACCAGGTCCAATCTCTGATATGCTATGTGGATTTCATTTAAGGAAACTGGACAATATCTAGTTTCATTTTTTAATATGGCATTCATTTTGCCTTCATATAAGAGCTGGTCCATGATTACTGTTCCTCCCCCTTTGTCAGGTTCCATTACTCGAATGTTAACATTTTGTTGTAAAGCCTGTAATAACTGTTGTTCAGGGATAGTTAAATTCGAGGTATACCCACCCCTTTTGCAATGGTTCCTGATCTGTTGTTCTATCCTATACTCTAAGTTTTTTAGTTGGGGGTGTAGAGGTGGGTTGTATAGACTACTTCTATGTAATCCAGCACTAGGATGAGGCTCCCCTTGACCCAACAGGTGTACTAGATTTAATTTCCTGATAAACAACTTGGTGTCAATAATAACTTGAGTTATAACACTATTCCTGTTAGGTACATATTTGAAACCTTTAGTGAAAAGTGTGAAATATGTTTCATTAATACTAAGTGAACTGTAGTTGTATATAGTATATCCTCCTGATTGACAAAGAGGCCCCTCACGGTTACATAAATCCGGACTGGATGCAGCATGGCTTATTCCCAAAACTGAACTTGTCTGGGATGAGGTTTCCTGTTGTTCCTCATCTTCTCTCTCTGTGGGTAACCTTGGGGGGAAAAAGACTGTTCATAATGTGTTTTTCTTTGATTTCTAATTCTTTCGGATCGCCTAGGGAGTGGTTCTATTCCCTGCTCCTGACTTATCTCTTGTTCATTGTTAAAAGATGTTTCCCTGATATCTACCCCAGGTCGTGTAATGTAATTTCTTCTATCAATACTGGAAGATGGTATAGGGTACGGGCAACCTTCCTCGTATTCCCTCAAATCCCTCTGTAATTTTTTATGTTTTCTCTGCAATATAACTGTACATTTGTTATCAACATCCTTTCTTATTTGATGATATTTTTGTTTTTCTATTTCAACCTGAAACAACAAGTCCATAGTGACAGCGTGGTTGTATTTGTTAATGTCCTGATCCAATTTAACAATATCAGCTTCATTTGTTTTTATTATAGCTCTGATGATGTCCAACCCGCATTTATCAAAAGCGGAAATCAAGTCATGGTGAAAGTCACTCCCAGCCACAACATTGCTGGGGTATTTGAACACACGCAAGCCTTTAGGCACTACATTGTTACTCAGGCACTCATTCAAGTACATGTTGTCCAAATGTAAACTGCGATACCTGTACAATGAAGACTCTAGTGCGGCCATAGATTCCCGAAAACTAGTTGTTTCATCTGTTCTGGTATTCACTAACCCCGGTCGCTGGAACGTAGGAATATCTCGATACCATTCCTGAAAGGTGGAGGGCAACCTGGTGTCCATTCCGGTTGTTCCTCCGGGGCGTTGTTGACTCACATTCCCTGCCTGTAAAGCAAGCGGAGTTGAAAGAAAGTCCGTCGCTGTATTAGAGCGCCCTCTACTTGGGGAGGATGGCATCGCAGAGTTAGGGCTTGAATTGGAATGAGTAGTAGCTGCCGCACTAGCGTTGTTATCAGTGTGGCAAGGTTGTGAGAGCAGCTGGTGAATACCTTGTCCCAAAGGTACCAGTAAGTCCAGAAGTTGACTGAGCTGCCCAGTCAGCTTACGAATTTCCCCTACTTCAGCTCGAAGATTGGGTTCCTGGATATCGGCCGGTGCACTCTCCCCCGAGGCTTCCATACTGAACAAATCCACCAAAGTGAAGCAGGTGTTGTAAAGCAATACTCAAAACACAGACCAACACCGAGAAGAGGCAAAAACCAATAAATATCCAGCAGATTCTGAAAGAATATGATGAATTCCACAGAACTCACAGTATCATAAAACACAGGTTTAATGTAAACGCCAGTAAAACACCTTGACATTCGTTTTCGTTACTCCAGTAACTTCATCAGACAATGAATGCACTGTTTCATCTCCTTAAATACATACATCCTTGAACTTAATTAATACACTAATTAAAATTTAAAGTAAACTTACTAAAAAAATTTTTTATTTTGATTAAAATTTTTTAAAAACAATCCTTTTTCTTGGTGAATATTAGTGTGTCAAAATGCACCATACAGGGGAGTTTTAATATTATGTAAAAACTGGGATTTTCTTAACCCCACCTTTTATATTGAAACTGCTTTTAATTTTAATATTGGTTTGATAGATATATGGTCGTTGAGCCCAGGTTCCTTGTTAGCTTCCAAGTAAATTTGCCAGTGTGTTTCCCTCTGTTCTAAAATAGTTTGCCATGGTCCACCCCTTGGATCCAGTTGGACACTGTCCAGAACAAAGAACAGAAATTTAGCTTTAGAACATGTATATGAATGTTTAAACAAGGCATTGGTAATGTTCCCTCTTTGGATATCATAATTGTGCTCATATATTCTGCGTTTTAGGGTCCGCTCCGTTTTGCCCACATAATATGCAGGACAGGAGTTACATTTGGCCAAATAGACAACCCTTAAACTGTTACAGTTATAGAATCCTTTGGCCCTAATGGTCAAGTTTTTAGCTTCCAGGAATACTTCCTCTACATGTGCAATGTATGAGCACTGGGCACAAGATCCGCATATATATATAAAAAAACATATATACATACAAATGCATACATCTATTGATATATATGTCTACATCTATATGTCCATATATATACAGCAAGTTATCTATATTTAAACAGATATATATATCTATATAGGTATATATGGACATACATCTGTAGATAACAATGGGAACATAACAAAAACATACATGTCCACATGCACCGTTAATGGGGTTAAGAGGCCCCAAACAACATACGTCTTGTACTAATAGGTATATCCACTCCACAGCCAAACACATCTGCCCTGCAATACACTACCAACTGTTGCAGATCCCATAACCAGGACCTGACACAACATGGGCACAAGATGTTAACAGTACTCCATTCCACCTCTATGATGTCAGGCTGGTATCAGCAACATATCATGCAGTACAGTCTGGCTCCCATAGGGAATGTACAATGTGGAAGCTATCAACATCCCTATGATACATATACACAGACACATATATGCAGATACAGATATATAAATATATATATATATATATATATATATATATATATATATATATATGTAACTACACATACACACTCAGAGATGTGTATAGTAAGATACATATGTAGAAGGTGCACACAATATGGAACAGCCACTATGCCTACAGTTACCACCTTAACAACTGGACGCTGTATGAGCCACCCATACAAATGCCAATCGTTGCCTGCAACATATACCCACAGAGAGGTCAAAGGATATAACACCACACACAGGTTTGCAAAAATGGCAAAGCTTTATTTGTGTACTATTACAGTTGTATATGCCATGTCATATAGCTGTTTAGACACTGACATCCATATAAACAGAGTAATGCAACTGTGAAACAGTTATACTGATACAGTAGCCTGCAAAGGTTTACAAATGTTGCTGTCCAGGGTGAGGCCTTCAAGTAGTACAATAGTAAAGACAGACTGGGCCACAGGATACCAAACAATCAACAGTAAGTAATGCAGATGTATAGTTCAGCAACCTCTGTCTACACTCTGTACACAATCCCTAGGGAGTAAAGACCTCAGTTGACACAATGGGATGTAACTGTTACATAACAAGGCATAACTGACACCATCTCAAGCACACTGACAAACAGAACAGTCTGTATGGCAGGAGGCAATAGGCCTGCATTTAACAATTTATTTAATTAATTTTATTTTAGGTGAATTGTATGGTAATGTGCATCCAGATACCTTAAGGCAGCTTACCCCTGATACCCCCACATGTTGTAATAGCCTAGGTTAGTTATGGTGCATCCCCCCTTCCTAGACTCAATAATACAGGGCCATATACCACTGTTACATACACTGGCCTCTGGAGTGCATAAGGGCACACATGTATTGCGTAGGTAAAGCCCACACATATATGGCCCCAACCCCACCGTATGTGTGGGGGATACAACAGCAGTGGACCTATGGCAGGAATGGCAGCATGGCATACTCAGAGCCCACTACAGAACAACCCCTGACAGCATGTCATATGTGCAAAGCCTGGTATGTAGGTGGAGGCCAGAGGCTGGAACACAAGCCCATATGTGGAAAACTGTTGTCATACACTAAGCAAGTTACTGGTGTTACAGGATAGTCTGCAACATACCTTTGTCAGGGATTTGAAGTTAGAAACATAAATGGATGTAGCCATGTACTGATAGCACTCTACACACACACACTGCCAGTGAAATATCTGACACAAGACCTGTGTGGTGGACAGACAAAACATAATAGGCACACCTCAGGCCATCAAGAGGATAGGCCAACAGTTGAGAGCTATGCAGACAGACTGCATTCTAAGCTAAACTAGTATGTACACACAAACCTTGTAACACCAGTAACAATACAATGCATACAACAACTCTACTCACACTCTGTCTGTAGTTCTGGAACCTCCTACAAATATGTAGCTGGCCTGAGTGTGCAGGTTATCCTGTAAGAGGTATTGCTACCTGCTGTCTATAACACTGATGCCCACACACAGGAAGGATGTCTATCACACAGGAAAGGTAACGAGACCACACCCACATGATGTAGGGATTTATAGTAGGTGCTTGCCATGACAGTGGTAATTTGAAGTACTACACTGCAAGCTGCATGCAGGTAGCAAGTGGAGGATACTGATTGGTGCAGAGGCCATCACCTGATCATGTGCATCACCTACAAAAGCCATGCTGCAATCTGTTCAAAGCAGCTCAATCCATTTACTGGAGAGAGACCAAGACAGAGAGAGAGAGAGAAAGAAATAACAAAAATAAAAAGCCTAAGGCATAGGCAAAGTAAAAGCCAAAGGAAAAGACAAACTATTATAACATCCATCAAACCATCCAGAACAGACATCATTCCCACAACAGGTATGTGAAGTATATATGCATGTAACTGAATGTAGTACCTGGTCCATAATAATGGGATAGATGATGTGGAATGATTTATATGTGCCATCAGGTGTTGTTGTAATGAAGTTCAACTGAACAACTGCTATGGACAATAGTGTCTGTCCTTGTGGGTAGTAGGACATAGCCATCAACTGTGCAGATCAGCACTGACTGACAAGATGGAAACCATCATAGTGTGTGTTGTGTAATGGGAAGTACGTATATTATGTGGCCAATAGCTGGTGGTGGAAGTAATGCCATTATGATGGACATGTGGGACCCACAGCCCACGTCTTGCAGGATACTCAAGTTAATCTGTAATGTAGCATGCAGGAATTCCATAGGTGTGTAATAGGGTTACCTGCAATCTGGTCCTACATATACCCTCTAATGTCAGGCTGTGTCCATATGTGGCACCTGTCCGTGTTTTAGCAAGGCAGAACAGTGCAGCTGTGCAGGAAGGTGTTGTGAGATTGTGGACCTGATGTCTGAATGTACCCCACATACAGGTATGCATATGTGTACATATGTACACATATATAATATATAAAGATATATATATATATATATATATATATATATATATATATATATATATATATATAGGTTCATAGGTTCATAGGTTCATACTAGGCTATCTGCCCTAGGGCATTTATAAGCCTAGCCAGAATGTGTTTGGCTTTCGCCACCCATTTTAAATTTATTTTGCTATGCCCTTTTTCGAGGTTAGTATACTGTGCCTCTGTCTAACAGTGACACAGAAGTGATATCCGGGGTAAACCTACGATCTCCCATCCACTCATCAAGATTCCTCTTGAAGAGAGTCAATGAGGGACTCTGCCTAACCTGGACTGGGATTTATTCCAGAGTGAAGGGAGCCTCTGGGTTATGAATCTGTCCCTCCAGCATGTCCTATTTATTTCAGTGCTGAGGTTCAAGTCTCTCGAGCTCGTGGTTCGATGGGATTTGGATTTTCTGAGGTGCAGCATGTCCATTAATTCCGGGTTGGACATGGCTTTATACGTCAGGCACAGATCACCTCTGAACAGGTGGTATGCCACTGAGTAGAGCTGAAGTTTCTTTAACCGGGCAGCATATGGCATCTGTTTGAGCCCTTTGATCCTCTTGGTGAGGTACTTTTGGGGTCTTTCCAGTTGCTGCAGGTGTCTGGTAAGGTACATCCCAAAAGGGGCATTGTACTCAATTATGGGCCTGATGAGGGATGAGTAAAGAGGCACGATGACCTCCCCTAATCTAGATGTGAATCCCTTCATGATTAGGTGGGCTATATAAAATGTTTTTCTAACCACTTTGGCCACGTGGTTGTCAAATGAGAGATTGCTATCAACTTGGGTCCCCAGGTCCCTAATTACTTCTTCTGTACTTAATGGGTTACCACCTATGTGGTAATTTGTGGGCACTTTGTTTTTGCCAAAGGGGATGACTATACACTTTTTGTAATTTAGCTTGAGGCCATGGCTCTGGCACCAGTTGTCTGTTTCTATGAGGCCCTTTTGAAGGATGCTTGTGTCGGCTGGAGAGTCGATTATGGCACCCAGTTTGCAGTCATCTGCGAACTTGGTCAGCCACAGTCCTTCCGTGTTGGCCTGTACCTCCGAGAAATATATACCGAACAAGAGAGGTCCCAGGACTGAGCCTTGTGGGACACCACTTGTAACTGGTTTGGAGTCTGACATGGCTCCAGCAATTCTAACCATGTGGGTTCTGTCCTTGAGCCAGTTTGCAATCCATCTAGTGACATAGGGGTTTATATTTAAGCTGGTGAGCTTATCTATAATGCCCGAGTGGGGTATTGTATCGAAGGTTTTTGCGAGGTCCAGGTAGGCTGTGTGGACCACCTTCCCTCGTCAATGGCCTTGGTGACTGTTTCAAAGAAATCAACCAGGTTTAAGAGGCAGGATCTGCCCTTAACAAAGCCGAACTGGGTAGGATCCAGTGTCTGTAGGTCCCCAATATCTTTATTTATGAGGTCCATGATGATCCTTTCCATAGCTTTGCAGACCAAGCTAGTCAGGCTTATGGGGCGATAGTTTCCAGGATCCATTGAGGCACCACCTTTATGGAGAGGGACCACTGTTGCTGTACGCCACTCTTTGGGCACATATCCTGTAGTAAGGCTGAGATTGAACAGTAGTTTTATGTCTGGGTTTTGCTCTTCTTGGAGTTCATGTAGGACACAGCCCGGGACACCGTCTGGTCCCATTGATGCTGTGTTTTTTGCTTTGGAGAGGGCGGCTCTTACCTGAGCATCTGAGATGTCAGGGTGGCAGCACTCTACTGGGATAGATATTTGCCCTTCTGGTGGGGAGGGGGGGAGAAGTTTGCGCTGAACCTGTCAGCTAGGATGTTGGCAATGTCTGTGGGTTCGGTGTATTTTTTGTCATTTTGGACTAATTCTGAGCATATCTGGGAATTACCATCCAGGTTCCTAACATAACTGAAGAAAGCCTTGTGATTATCCTTAGTGTCCTGTGCAATTTTTCTCTTGAAGCTGGCCTTAGACAATTTTATGAGTGCCCATAGTATTTTGCTAATACTGATCAGTGATGCCTTCCCTTTTTGGGATTTTGCTCTATCATTTAGTAGCTTCCTCCTTCTATTGTATAGTTTGTTTATGGCTGGGGTCCACCAGACAGGACGTCTGCCTTTGGAGGATTGGGTCTTGGTTTTATTTGGGATTGCATGATCCATGCATTCCTGAAGGTGTTCATAGAATGCGTTTATAAAGGATTCTGCGGTCTGGGACGTATTTTCCACAGGCCCGGGGGCTTTGAAGGATTCCACCTCGGTTTTGAGGAGTGTGAAATTTGCTTTAGAGAAGTTTTTCACTGTGGTTTTCTGGGCAGGGGGTGGGGTCGGGATGTGAATATCCAGTGAGATTAGTTTATGGTTTGATCTTACCAATGAGGGATACACTTCTGGCCTGGAGCATAGAGTCCTCATGTTGGTGATGATCAGGTCCAGTATGTTTTCCCCTCTTGTGTGAGTGGTAACAAGTTGTTCCATAGCATTTGAGTTTATAAATTCAAGGAACCTTTGGGCTAGGGTGTTGGAGCTAGAGTAATGCTCCCAGTCTATGTTTGGGTAGTTGAAGTCGCCCAATATAATGGTGTTTGGAGAGACCTTCATATTTTCCAGTGTTCTCAGGAAGGCCGAGTGGGGTTCCTGGGTTTGGGAGGGTGGTCTGTAGCAGGCTATAAACTGGAAGGCAGTTTTACCCACTGTTAGTTGCACATGGATAGTCTCTGATGCTTTGTGCTTTGCCACCAACCTGGAGGTGTGGGTATCTTTGATGAATATCGATACTCCCCCTCCTTTTGTGGTTTGGTCCAAGTTTTGGGGCTGAAAAGCATGGTATGAGGCATAACCTGGTAGTGCTGGGGTGCTCTCGGGAGCCCTGAACCAGGTTTCTGTTACTGCACAGATATCGATGTTCTCCATGCTAAGGAGAGTTTTGAGTGCATGCATCTTGAGGTTTAGACTTCTGGCGTTGAGTAGCATTACTCTTAGTTTCTTATCCCTTGTGATACCTATGGAGGTGGGTTTGTCTTTTGAGCCTTGCCTAAAAAAGGCACTATGGGGGTAGCAAGAGCCTTTGCCAATATCCGAAAGCCCAGGGGTGACAGGTGCAAGCTGTCCCTAGCGAAGCATCGTGGCCTGTCGAGCATATCATCCCAAGCTGACAGGCATTGCATCCCCTTTGAATGACACCAGTACTTAAGCCAATTGTTGAAATTAATCATCTTGTCTTCATATTGTGGCATCATTCTTGGTGAGGGTAAGATGCTACTCAAGGTCAGGGTCATACCGGCCTGGGCTACATGCTCAGAGAGCTCCTCTATGTCTCTTTTCATGTAGTCCAGGGAGGTACGTCTCAGGTCATTCACACCAGCATGGACAATGACTGAGTCATATTTGTACTTGCCTTGGAGTGACCTGAGTGCTTGTGTTATGTGGCGGATCCTAGCGCCCGACAGGCTGCTCACCGTGACCCTCTCCTTGTTCAGCCTGGTGAGCGGGACGTCAGTGTGCCTGACGATAGAGTCACCTATTACAAGTGTATCAGATGTGTTGTTTAGTCTTAAGGGCTGTGACTGTTTGGCACACTGGCTTTGTGAGATATGTTGCACGTGTTTTGTTTTGGGGTAGCGGTTGCTTGGGTGTCTGCTTTGGAGGTCTCTGCTGCTTAGGCAGATCTTTATTTAGAGCCTCCGAGTATGTTTTTGTGTGATTATGTGTTTGGTTTGCTGTTGTGGTAGGTCTATGTGAGACTGGAATTGTAGTGAGTGTGGTTTCCTTCTCCTCCTGACTGGTTATGCCAGTACTGAGTTGAGAGAGCTTAGCCTCCAGTTTGGCTATATGTTTTCATCTCTCACATGTGTTATAATTTTTTGGGAGGAGGAGAGGGTTGTCTGTGTACATGAGGCAGTTGTAACATTGCCTCAAGATTCCCGGATTCACCAGCTGGACCGGAGAGGAGATTGACAACTGACCTTTGGACATGCTAGAATAATATTGGGAATTCCTTTATAATTGAAAACAAGGGCCAGTGGGGAGTGAGGGTGTAGTGCTTTTAATTTTTAGTGCTGACTTATATAATTGCTTTAGTGAGCAAGTGCCAGGTAACTTAAGTGCAATGTGTTACAGGTAACTTAAATGCAAAAACGACAAACAGTGACTTTCTTTCAAGTGAAACAAGGAAATAAATACAGTAAGCAATGCATATATATATATATATATATATATATATATATATATATATATATATATATATATATATATATATATATATATCAACATGTATGTCCACGAACATACAGATACCCATGTGTAGACATATATATGAGCACAAATATACGTCACATATATTTACACATATATAGATATATACCTATATGCACATCTACATATATACTAACACACACACACAAACATGTATGTATGTAAATACATCTCCCCTATATTACTACCACAGTGATGCATGTTATGTGCAAAGGAACAGCACACATAGCAATACACACAGATATCTACAGCTGGCATTGTGTGCAACATGGATGGGTATGTCACATGTGAACCCCTTGTTGGGACTACATTGCCCTTGTCTGTGAAGTATGGAATGGAAATATGGGGAAGTATGGCAGGTATAGTTGTGGAGGTGGTCAGGGTTGGTAGATATAGAGGACAGCCTACAGGGGTGGTATGTGACACATATGGTGGGTAAACACCGTGGATGCTGTATGTGGTCTGTGATGTGGATGCCCCATGGGCACCAATATGGGCACAATGGGAACAAACTTCCCACCCACTGCTACTCACAACAGCAGTCCATGTTCTGAAGGTGCCTGGCCTGGAAGCTGAGCAGGAGTAGCATGTCGGCCCTGTGAATGTGTACTGCATGCCTCAGAGTGTTGTAGCACATCCCACATGTGTCTGTGGAGCCCGTTATGGAACAGACCCTGGACCTGACCCCAGGGGACAGGAATATGTCTGTGTGTGCCCCCAGGTGGGGACAACATCCCCTGGGTTGGTTCCACTTGATGGTATTGCTGGACCAGTACATGAGGAGGCCCCAGGTTGGGTCACACATGTGATGTGGCCAGGTAATATGGGCAGATGGATTTGGAGAGGTGGTTTTGCTGGCCAATAGTACATATACTTGTTATTGTGTCACTGTTATAGAGCATATGTTGGTAGTAATAGTCTACACAATACCAGAACATGTCCAACAGCATGCATAGATATCCCCAAAAACACAGAATGTCAGATGTGCAGCAATCACAAAGCAGCCATACCACAGGCATATATGGAACCATAGTGGTCCTGACAATGGCATGTAGGTGAATAGTCTGTAACAGGCCAGCAATGATAGTGTCCACACATTGAACATGGCTACAATCACATAGCAGAAAGTGTGGTACAATACAATATCTGTCTCACTGGTAAGTAAGCTGTAGCCATACCTAATGAGTTGTGCGTACAGTTTGTTGTAGTTGATATGGTGGGGGGGGGTGACAGACATGTGTATTACAAACTGTGGTAACCTTGCTGTATGTGTTGCTCAGACCTGTTTCCATCTTTATGTCTTTCAGCCAAGATGTCACATGCATGCTTGCCTGCTTATTTAGCAGCTGAAAATGAAGTACTCATCACATACCTAATCCAGCACTACCCAGTGCTGTTTGGCAGGGCTACCCATGACCAGCAGGAGTAGACCACCCTATGGAACGAACTAGTCCACAGGGTCAATGATGTCGGACTGCACAACTACAGTTATGAGCAGGTCCGGCATCATTGTACTGACCTGCTTCTCAATGCCCGTCGGCATACTGCTGCAGTCTGGGGGGGATCACCTCACCACAGGGGGGGGGCGCCATGCCATCCATCCCCCCAACACGTGTGGAGGAGCTCCTGGCCAGCCTCATGGCTCCTGTCCGTCCGGCCAGCCACCAACCGCCGGACACCTTTGTGGAGGTGGGTGTCACCCACACACTGGCTGACCAGCATGCAGGTAAGGACACAGGTCACATCAGTAGACCACTGCTGCATATACATCTACATTGGTACAGGTAGATCATGCATATCTGACATGTCATAGATATATTGTGTTGCTGCATAGTAGTGATAAACAGATGTCCAGATGTGGTAGTATCGTGGAAATGTACTGTTGATGTATTGTAATACTGCACCGACCCTGTAGCACTGCCACAGCTGTGGCCACTGACATTACATCTCTCACCCTCTTATGTAGGTCCCTCCAGGATACCAGCAAGGCAGCAGCCTGTAGCTGGTGAGTATGGTTTATGTAGATGCTTGCCAACACATCAGGCATGTAATGACAATAGTATATTCCATGCAGACATCTAACACACCTACCCAAAATGCATGCTGTACATGTGCAAGTATTGTTGCTGTGAAATGCACGGCATCACATTGGTGACCATGATGGGGTATTGGAAGGGTATGTCAGACACCTGTATGATAACTAACATCCTGTCATTGCAGAATGTGTCCACAGGGAGTAACATAATGGTGGGAGACATGGCCTACAGTAGGGATATGTTTGGAACAACACCCATATACAGTGCAACACCAGTATATATACCTGTAGGACAATGGCAACTGCTGCAGAGATAAACTATGGTATATGGCACTACAGTAGTCTACATTATCAGCTGGGACTAGGCTGTAACATGTGGTGTTCAGTGTATGGGACACTGCGAAGTGACACACATGTGTAGGGCTTACTTGTCATGCATCTGAAAAAAGGCTGAAGGAGGGGGGTGTCAGCATGATACACCAGTGCGCTGCAGTAGGGATCCTAAGGATGCTAGGAATGGCAGTATCCTCACATAGTCAGGTTCAGGACCTGTGGCAGATGTAACCCTACCCCTACAGCAATAGTGATGACAGTGTGTGAACACCAAGGGATGTGCACATGAGTAGAACTTGCAATCATGCAGAGTAGGGGGACATGTGTAGGGCAGACTGAACATACACTGGCAATTGCAGATGGACCACTCTGGTATACCCCCAACAGGAGTAGTGACTGCTGTAGTTCACACAATAAGAGGTGCGATAAACCATCATGATAAGGGTGTGCACACATATGCCCACACGGTGTGTATGCATTGAGGTCAGCAGCCGCACACCTAACACAATCCGTAGACACTGCATGTGAAAGTACAGGACATATGTCACATATCAGGCTCATGTACTGCTAAGATATGTGGTGATGTGGTCTCATGGCAGATCAAGGATGGGTGCGTCAAATCAATAAAGGTGTGTACACCCCCCATAGCCATGGTATGCTCTGATGGTTGTCAGTGTAAGAGTATTGGATTGGTCATACATGGTCCGCTGATGTTGAGAGCTGTGCATCAGACATCAGGAATTCACAAATGACATCTGTCCACATATCATACCAGGTATGTGTTGCTGGAAAACATAGGGGCTGTGAGCATTAAAGCTGACATAATGAACACAGTAGTACAGATTCAGCAATGGGCTATGTACCTGTGAGGTGTGATGCACATTACATGGCAGGGTGAAGAACATGTGCACAGAAATACCGTGTTCATGGGCCATTGGTATCCAGGGGAAGGGGCATCACTTAGTGACACAGCACATGCATCACACACATGTATACTTTTGCCAGCATGGATTGACTATAGCTGCACTGCATGCTGTTGGGTACCATATGTTATGCATGTTGACAGAGGGGTAATAGGAGGACTATGTGTACTTTCATTGTGCAGCCTCACTTGTATGTGTGTGTGCTCCTGGTGGGTAGTCAGTGTGTCTGTAGGGTCACACTGATGAAGTGGAGGGAGGTTGATGCATGTAGGATGCTTGTGTGCATGTGTGTGTGTTTGTGTGGCTGGCCATGTATACACATGGGAGATTGTGGGGTGTTCATACAACAGTACCTCCCTCTGGGATCATGCAGTACATGTACATGGACTACCACATTACACACCAGGAATATCTGTCATGTGTGTAATCACAGGACAGCTGATAGTATCATATGGTCTGTAGCATGGAACAGGCATCCAGAGGGAAGGTAGACACCAGGTATAACCTTAATATTGCATTCAGCAGAGAGGTCACCTACAATCCACGTATGCAGCACTACAGATGCTTTGGGGAAGTACTACTCAACACCAGGCAGTGTATCCAAATATTACAGTTGTCACATGATAGGCTGAAGGAGCAGCATATCTGGCATGTATTGAGCATTACATACACATGACACACCAGTGCATGATATTATGGATAGAACATAGTAGCCCTCACATATAGGGGCCATGTTCATGATGTCCAGACATACAGAGGGTGCATACTAAATGACAACAGTAAGGCCATGTAAAACCACTATACACAGGTCAGGCAGGTAAAGTAGCAACAGGTCTTGTGTTGTGACTGCTTGTGTAGGCATTTAGAGGACTGATATGTTAATGAGTGGTATCACTGTGTGTATGTTAACAAGTGTGATGCAGGATGGGGTACCACATGGACATATACGTGGGACGGTCTGTAAAGCCATGAATAGGTAGGTATTATGGAGGTATGTGTGTGTGTGTGTGTGTGTGTGTGTGTGTGTGTGTGTGTGTGTACTGTTAGGCAATGCTGTACAGGTTTTAAAGTGCATTTATTGTTTTCCCCCACAGGTGGCAAGGTGGGTCAGGGTCCCTCCTGCATGCAATCTGACGTTGGTGTCCATACAGGGGTCCCATTCAAAAGACCGAAACGCCGATTCCCCGACGCGGAAATCACCGACGCCAGATGACCGACAGGTACGTATACCGACAGGGTGATTCGCCGACAGTGGAAAGACCGACAAGGGTAATCTGCGATCGTGACCCGGTAAGTGTGCGACAGTGACGGAGGTAGGAGTGGTCAGGTAAGTGAGTTAGGGTTAGGGTGCAGGTAGGTGATGTGTACGTTAGTGTCGGAGCTTGGGCTAGGGGTGTGTAAGTGAGTTAGGGTTAGGGTGCAGGTAGGTGATGTGTACGTTAGTGTCGGAGCTTGGGCTAGGGGTGTGTAAGTGAGTTAGGGTTAGGGTGCAGGTAGCTGAAGTGTGCGATAGTGTCGGACCTTAGGGTTAGGGTATGGGTCAGGGCTAGTGTGTATGGTATGTAGTGTCGCGTGTTGTTTACGTTCCGTGTGTCGGTGATTTGGTGTTCGGTGTTTTGCGTTGTCGGGTTTGTGTGTTTTCGGTTATTTGGCGTCGGTGAGTTTTGTGTCGGGGAATCGGCGTGTCGGTGTTTAGAAGTAGACCCCCATACAGACACCGAAGATGATGATAGTCCTTTTGAGGCACAGGTGGGGTTGTCAGGGGCTGACACTGCACCAACATTTGACATCCCCCTTTTAGCCACCCCAACCCCACACACAATATCAGTGCCTATACACACACCATCACCAGTGGCCATAGCGGAGGGACAGCTGGATTTCAGTGGCAGTGCACAGGAAAGTGTGGTAACCATGCCTACTGTGTCCAGTCGCAGCAGGCATAGCTGGATGTTAGGTAGGGCACCACATAAGCAGATGTCCCAGGGTACTCGTGGTAGGGCCGCTGGACATCATGCCCCTGGAAGAGGCAACATCGCTGGTACCAGCAGGTGCATTTTCCAGGCTGTCATGGCCGCACAGGCACATATAGAATGTTACCACAGACAGGGCCTGAGGCTTCAGAGGGCTGCTCTCACATCTGCAAATGACAACACCCATGAACTGGCTGGTGCCATCCATGGATTAACTGAGTTCAAGGATAGACGGTCTGGTGAGATGATGGCCCTCATCGACCGTGGTCTGTCCATGCTTGAACATGTGGTGGGAGTGCGGCGATGGCCACGTGGACGTAGGCCAGCAATGCCAACAGCTGTTAGTCAACGTAGATGTGCTAGGAAACCAAGGGTCTCCCATAGTGGCAGTACCAGCCCCGGCACTGTGGGGGTGCTGCTCTTCACACCACATCACAGCAGGCCACGAGCACGTGGTCATGGCCAGTCCCAGGAGGGACCTGGTACCAGCGGACATTTGTCATTGTCAGGTGAGAGTAGCACATTGAGGCTTGTACCTGGACATGCCCATGGAAAACTGGCAGACACAGTCCACATGTCCATGGCCAGAGGCAGTGAACTGCACACCCAGCCAGGTATGGCCTGCAACTGTCCATAAACACCTGCGTAGGGCAGCCACATGGCAGAACTGTGTGCATGCATACCCACACACTATGCAAACACACCTAGGGCAACCCCATACCTACACACACCACATCACCATGCCCAGCTCACCACAGTACACCCCTCACCCACACACATGGTGTCAAATATGGCCCAGATCGCAGAATCCTTTATAAATGCATTCTATGAACACCTTCAGGAATGCATGGATCATGCAATCCCAAATAAAACCAAGACCCAATCCTCCAAAGGCAGACGTCCTGTCTGGTGGACCCCAGCCATAAACAAACTATACGATAGAAGGAGAAAGCTACTAAATGATAGAGCAAAATCCCAAAAAGGGAAGGCATCTCTGATCAGTATTAGCAAAAAACTACGGGCACTCATAAAATCGTCTAAGGCCAGCTTCGAGAGAAAAATTGCACAGGACACTTAAGGATAATCACAAGGCTTTCTTTAGTTATGTTAGGAACCTGGGTGGTAATTCCCAGATATGCTCAGAATTAGTCCAAAATGACAAAAAATACACCGAACCCACAGACATTGCCAACATCCTAGCTGACAGGTTCAGCAAACTTCTCCCTCCCACCAAAAGGGCAAATATCTATCCCAGCAGAGTGCTGCCCCCCTGACATCTCAAATGGTCAGGTAAGAGCCGCCCTGTCCAAAGCAAAAAACACAGCATCAATGGGACCAGATGGTGTCCCGGGCTGTGTCCTACATGAACTCCAAGAAGAGCTAAACCCAAACATAAAACTACTGTTCAATCTCAGCCTTACTACAGGATATGTACCCAAAGAGTGGCGTACAGCAACAGTGGTCCCTCTCCACAAAGGTGGTGCCTCAACGGATCCTGGAAACTATTGCCCCATAAGCCTGACTATCTTGGTCTGCAAAGCTATGGAAAGGATCATCATGGACCTCATAAATAAAGATATTGGGGACCTACAGATACTGGATCCTACCCAGTTCGGCTTTGTTAAGGGCAGATCCTGCCTCTTAAACCTGGTTGATTTCTTTGAAACAGTCACCAAGACCATTGATGAGGGGAAGGTGGTCCACACAGCCTACCTGGACCTCACAAAAGCCTTCGATACAATACCCCACTCGGGCATTATAGATAAGCTCACCAGCTTAAATATAAACCCCTATGTCACTAGATGGATTGCAAACTGGCTCAAGGACAGAACCCACATGGTTAGAATTGCTGGAGCCATGTCAGACTCCAAACCAGTTACAAGTGGCATCCCACAAGGCTCAGTCCTGGGACCTCTGTTGTTCGGTATATATTTCTCGGAGGTACAGGCCAACACGAAAGGACTGTGGCTGACCAAGTTCGCAGATGACTGCAAACTGGGCGCCATAATCGACTCTCCAGCCGACACAAGCATCCTCCAAAAGGGCCTCATAGAAACAGACAACTGGTGCCAGAGCCATGGCCTCAAGCTAAATACCAAAAAGTGTATAGTCATACCCTTTGGCAAAAACAAAGTGCCCACAAGTTACCACATAGGTGGTAATCCATTAAGTACAGAAGAAGTAATTAGGGACCTGGGGACCCAAGTTGATAGCAGTCTCTCATTTGACAACCACGTGGCCAAAGTGGTTAGAAAAACATTTTATATAGCCTACCTAATCATGAAGGGATTCACATCTAGATCAGGGGAGGTCATCGTGCCTCTTTACTCATCCCTCATCAGGCCCATAATTGAGTACAATGCCCCTTTGGGATGTACCTTACCAGACACCTGCAGCAACTGGAAAGACCCCAAAAGTACCTCACCAAGAGGATCAAAGGGCTCAAACAGATGCCATACGCTACCCGGTTAAAGAAACTCCAGCTCTACTCAGTGGCATACCACCTGTTCAGGGGCGATCTGTGCCTGACGTATAAAGCCATGTCCAACCCGGAATTAATGGACATGCTGCACCTCAGAAAATCCAAGTCCCATCGAGCTACGCGCTCGAGAGTCTTGAACCTCAGCACTGAAATAAATAGGACACGCTGGAGGGACAGATTCATAACCCAGAGGCTCCCTTCACTCTGGAATAAAATCCCAGTCCAGGTTAGGCAGAGTCCCTCATTGACTCTCTTCAAGAGGAATCTTGATGAGTGGATGGGAGATCGTAGGTTTAATCCGGGTATCACTACTGTGTCACTGTTAGACAGAGGCACAGTATACTAACCTCGAAAAAGGGCATATCAAAATTAATTTAAAATGGGTGGCGAAAGCCAAACCCATTCTGGCTAGGCTTATAAATGCCCTAGGGCAGATAGCCTAGTATGAACCTATGAACCTAAAGCTATGACCCATCCTTGGCCTCTGGCAAGCCAACATCACACCCTCCTGTGCATATGATGATACCTGTGCCACATCCCTGTCATCCATACCATCAATGCAGGGACAGGCTCATATGGTTCTGATGCACATGGTGACTGTACTACAGTGTACCACAGTACTGCAGTGTAACATGTTGTAAGGAGTAAAGTGTAATGCATAAATGTCTGGTAGTGTAACCATCCAGCAATGATGCATTATAGCTGTTAGTATCACTGGTTGATTGCAGTCCCTATAATGTTATCCATTTGTGTTGTAGGTGTACATGTGTCAGCACAAGGATGGTCTGCAGTCATATTCCACAATGGGATATGGCACTGTGGTGACACCATGGCTGAGACATATCTGAGGTACAGTTGAACACATGTCACGGGTTACTAAAATTGTTATTGCCTTTGCCACATGGACAGGTGACCCACTGAGGCGTGTATACCCTGCAACCTGTTGTAGACCTATCCGCATACATGCACACTGTTACTTGGCAGCACTGGGACTAGACCCCTACCTAGCTATGTAGTGATACTGAAGTGTGTGGCTTACATTGCACACGCCACACAGCGTTTAGGGTGAGGTGTGTCCCAGGTTACATGCAGAACATCCCCAGACATGTACAGTATCCTAATGGGGGATGTAATGGGTGTATATGGACAATACATAGTGTGACATACCTTCATATACACATTAACAGACACACAACAGCCAGGCACACATTCAAGATACCAGGGCCTATCACTGCTAACTAACTTCACTGTGTGTCCAATGTGTTACAGGTAGGCTGCACACAGCACATGCATAACTGGCCTGGATTGTGGTATCAGTTACCTGTATGGTTGATGGTGACAGTGGTAACCATAACATGGTACATGAGACATATACCGGGTGCACCTTGGTGTAATGACAGTGCACACAGCACCCACATCCCCCAGTGGATATTATACTCCCTGAAACCCATGATGACATTCTGCCATACCCACCATCACACATTGGCCATGACTGCAATACAACCCATAGTATACCCCAACAGTGGTACTACAGGGATATGCATCTAATGCACATGCCACACACGTAGTAGGGTGTTGCATTGTCATGCCTCACCTATGGGCAGCAACAACACTATCTGCACTATTCTGTGGCAATGGGTATTGTAATAGGAGTATGTGGCCTAGGAATGCTGTACCCTACAGATATACGGACATGCACAACTACACACACATGCCATAACACAATGAGTATCCCATGCCTATCAACCCATTTGTAAAACACTGTTGTGCTGGTACTGCAAGGCTCATGTAGCTTGTATGGGGGGGAGCTTAACAGGGTACATGTAATGTCCCATAGAGCAGCAGCCACAACTGACTATGGCAATGGGTGTTGCATTGGTTGTGAAGGCCCTCATGGAATTCCCAAGTACAGGTGTGTTAACACAAAGACAGTACTATACTCAGTCATGCACACATACACATGTGCCAGTAGAGGGGTGCATTGCTGCATGTGGTCATAGTTATTGTCCAAGGGGAGATGGGATGTGTAGGGATTGTGTGTACAGTAGTATCCTGACACCTGCCAGGTGGCATCAGGCAATCTATCAACAGACACTACTGTGGTGACCCTCAGGGTGAGAATTACATGCATCAGCCAATCCTCCAGGTGCCTCCTGCACATGGCCACTGAGGTGATCAAGTTGTATGCAACATGCATTACAACACATGGTTAGTGTCTGTGATGGAGACCTGTACCCAAACATGTTCTGTTGACTGTGGTAGTGTAGTGGAGGTACCCGTGGCATGTGGTGTGTACATGGTGACATCTCCTATCTGTGCCAGTTCTTACACAGCTGGGCAAACATGTCAGTGTCAATCAAGCTTAGGTTGCCTGAACATATCCCAGCTGGATACCTGCCATCTGCACATCTGTACAGGGACTGACAGTCATCAGCTTGGCAAGTAGCTATGCAGCAGCATGAGTGTGTTGACAGATAGACATCTGACAATGATATGTATGCCATAACTACATGTTGGAAGCCCTCACTAACATGTGCTGTACAGATGGTAGTCTACAGTTACATTCCATATGATGGATCATTACCCAGTAAGGGGTATATACTGTGACACAGCTCACACACCAGCGATACAACAGGGAGGCCTCAGTGTCCAACTATGCCTGCAGGTGTGCCTGTTGTCAGTACTACATTTAACACTCTGCTCTTGCCTGGGTTAGCACTGTCAACAGTAGTACTGCCATGATACACTACATGCCAGTGTAACAGCACATATACCCTGGGCTACTACACTTGTATGTAACACATTCACATGGATAACAGTGCTGTACAGGCCTCATATATGTCTGTGTCCCATACATGACATTCACACCCCTTGTTACTGTACTGGCAGCACATAGGCACATGCATTGTACATGGCATTACATACACTTATTACAGCTTATCAGACTAGGTGGTGTGACCTGGTTACTAGGGCTAAGCCATGCATAGCAAGTATCAACATTGCTGCAATAAAACAGCTGAGCTGAATTGCCCACTTGTAAGTGAAGCCTACACTGTGTAAGTGCCCGTACATTTACCCATAGCTCAGCACTGCTTAGCTTTATGCAAACCCACGCAAACGTGCTTAAAGCTGCTCAAAACTGCCTTAACCACTATGTATCTGACAGCCCTTGTTCTGCCCAACAACAAAATGAACAGCCCTTGCAGGACTTGAACCCAGGACCCTGTAGATTGAAGTCACAGCACTTAACCACTACTCCATGACCACTGTGAAGACAGCTATTGTTTTACCAATATAGCTGTAAATACACATATTGAGTAGTATTGAACAATTGCCTTTAGTTCCTAAATTGTGTAGTCCTTGTTATTAATATGACTGTTGCATCACATATGTTGTTTTATCATAATGCCAACATAGCAGATACATATGGTGAGATACATCTGGGAGGGTATACACAACCGTGAGATTTACACATGACAGGAATATGGTTGTATACATATAATAGGTCTATATATGTCTACATGTACATACACATGTATACCCCTACATATGTCTGTATACACATCTGTATAGTGCAACATATATATGGCCATGTGTACATCTCTTCTTATGTACATATATATATATATATATATATATATATATATATATATATATGTGTATATACAGCTATATATGTATGCACATCCTATGTGTACAAATATGCTTAGTTATGCTGATATATATATATATATATATATATATATATATATATATATATGTGTGTGTGTAGATATCTATAACTATATGTGCATACATATCTATTCTGTTATACCTACTATTGTCAATATATATGTAGATATCCATAAGTATATGTGCATATGTATCCCTATTTGTATATGTGTAGACATATATTGCTCTGTATATGTATATATCTGAGTGTTTATATGTATATCTATGTACATATACATATCCATCTATGTACGTCGATATGTATATATGTATATAGCTATCTGGAGAATTATATGTAAATATATGCTCACCATATGTCCTGAACGTGGAGTGGAGCCCTACCTCAGCCCCTATAGTCTCAACTTGCGGGCGGCGTAGTGGTGCAGCGGTTAATGTTGTCGCCTCACAGCAAGAGGTTCTCCGGTTCGATTCTCGGCTGGGGTGCCTTCTGTGTGGAGTTTGCATGTTCTCTCAGTGTTCGCGTGGGTTTCCTCCAGGTACTCCGGTTTCCTCCCACATTCTAAAGACATGCTTCTGGAGCATTTCTCCCGGGGCCTCCGCTGAAAACAGGATCTGTGGTACCTAGTCGGACTTTCCCGGTCAACAAATGTTAAATAAAATAAAATAAAACTTCATAGTGCAATGGTATGTATTGCAGGTATATTTGTAGACTATTGCTACTGTAATAGGGATTGTTTTCACAGACATGGTGTGTGTGGGAGGTCACATCTGCTTTTAACATGTGCGCCATTGGCTACTGACAGACATCCTAAGGACATCATAGTACAGCACCACTGCTAGCACAGTAATGCTCCTGTGGACTACAGCAGAGATATTGCCCAATATATGTGGACAGTCCGACACACTCTGGACAGTCCAGAGGTATACATAGAACCCCTTAGTTCAAGACATGTGGACCAAGCCTGACAATGTGGATGTAAACAGCCATGTAGATGGGTATAACATGTACCTATTGGTATACATTTGCCCCCATAGGTTATGCATTCACACACCCCTGTCTGTCCTGACACATAATAATTGCTGGTACAGAGGTGCCATGGCCACATACTACCCACTAGTTATTGACATACACCTGTACTGCATCCCACTGCTTTGTCTGACATATTTGACTGTTATGGTGGCCTGGCAGCAGTACATCTGGCAAGTATGTGGACATAACTAACAATTCCAAAATAGAAGAAAAACAAACTGTCGAAAAACAAACTAAAAGGTTCCAAACCAGCAGGTGTAAAACTCCAAAGATTTATTGAAAAATATAAAAGTAAAGCGCTTTTCATCTCCCTTAGTAGGAAGACTTCTTCAGACAAAGTAAAAAATCATCTAACACAATTTAAAACCAAAAAGGCGCCAAAAAAGTCGTATTACAAAATTACAAACAGCTGCCTTAATTGAACCCACTGATATACCGTCACATTTTAAGTTGTATTGCATTAAAAGCATAAATAAATGTCTAGACAAAATTCCAAACATAAAAGAGTTTTCAAGAAAAGAAACACAAACTTAGTAAAAGTAACAAAGGATGTCTTAGTGAAGATTCATGAACACATTCAAGTGTAAATACAGTTTGTTTCCCTTAAAGTACTTTAGCAACAACCTTTCATAGATAAGCAAAACTCATGCAGAATCTTGTGGATGGGAAGAAAATAAAATGAAGTAATGCTTGCAACTAAGTATATACAAATGTAGTATCCATTGCTTCAAAAAGAAGAAAGTAGTAAAGAGTACACATCTCTAAATAAAAAATCAATAATAAATAAATAAATAAATAAACAGTGCAACTCAACTAGGAGTCTGCAATAAGTGGAATTTCAAAGGCGTTTCTAATAAAAGGAGTGTTAAATAACCAAATATATATGTTACTGTGTTAAATATCTAACACAGGGATTACTTGTCATTTCAACACCAATAAAATGCACAAAAGTTCCTTAAGCAACAGGTAAAGCACCAAGCTGCAATGAGAACACTTTCTAACCTCTAGTATGTACACTTGTGTCAGCCAAAACAAATCAAAATGTAGCTGTTTCAGTAAAAGATATATGGCAAGGCATAGCGTAATAGACACGTCTAAACTGAAACAAACAAACTGCCGGATTCACAATTCGGCACTTCATTCAAACGCCGTGCAGATGCTAAGCATGCGGAAAAGGCGGATAGCCAAACAAACAAAAAATCACAACCGTGCCCATGAATATGGCACATTATTCTGCACATGGGTTGGTACTTTGTGCAAAAAGGTAACAAGCAAATAAAGTAGGAAAAGGCAAGGGAGAAAAAGAGACACAACACCTAAGTAAATCCACAGCTTTTGATGCTGACAATAGGTAAACACAGCACTTCAAAATACCGTGGGTCTAAACATTAAAAGCTCATTGTTACTTACACAAAAAAGGTGTGTGTATCTAAAAGTAAGCAAAAATCAAATCAGACCACAATGTAAGATCTGAGAAAAATAAAACATACAAATCCTGTACGAAACTATAGATAGAATAAAGTAAGTATTGAAGTACAGTGAAATGGTTACGAAGGTCAGAAAAAAAATGTTTCTAAAGTTTAAAAAATAAATTTTATAAATTAAAAAATTAAAAACTAAAAACGACTAAGAAACAACTAAAAAGTGACAGATGTCACTAATACAACCCTAACAGGTTTTCAAGAAAGCTAGTTCCTGTAGGGAGAAAGATATAGTAAGGGGTAACAGCTCAATACTGCTGCTGCAAGAGTTCTTCAACTTTGAAGAATTGCACTCAGGGCAGGTAAAAGTCGCTAAGGTCATAGCAAATAATTGCTCAAAAAAATATATGAGAATATATCGGAAAAGATGGTAAATGGGAAGACAATAAATGAAAAGACCATGTGTGTGCTAAACAAGAGAATGGGACAAAACAAGAAAGCCAAAAAAGTGGGAGAACACAGAGAATTATTTATTTGATGATTAGGTTCCAACATCTCAAAATGAATAAAAATTAAAAGAAAAGGTAAAAGTAAAAGTAAAGGAGTCTTATCTTAGCAGGTTCCTTAACTTTAAATCACAAGTCAAAGAAGCAACTTCGTTCAACCCTGGTAGCGTGTAAGAGTTAATTTTAAGTTGCCATATAAGTTCCTTTTTCTCTAATAGCAATTGTTGGGGTCCTCCTCTTTCATGTATAAGCACCTGGTCTATAACTTTAAATAACTTTAAATAGGAAAGTGTGGGAAGGGTTGTTGTTACAATGTCTTGCAAGGGTGTTAGTGTTGCTCTTCTTCCTAATGTGGTACGTATGTTCGTAGATTCTCTCTTTCAGTTTTCTGTCAGTCTTCCCTATATAGAAGGCAGGGCATGACTGGCACATAGCTAAGTACACCACTAATTTTGAGTTACAATTGTAATGACCCCTTGCTTTAAACAGAAGTTGCTTCACTATACATGTGGACCCTGTAGATATAAATTTACAATAGTTACATATCTCACATTTGTATGTGCCTTCAATTCTAATATGCTTTTTTGAAGATCTTTCCATAATGTTTTTAAGGTTTCTGCCCTTTCTAAAAATGATAACAGGTTTATCCCCTGTTTTCTCTATGAGTTCTTTTTCAAAGGATAACAACTGCCAATTCTTTCTAAGTACGTTGCTAATGTATTTAGCTTCTAATGAAAAAGAAGTAATGAAACTTTTTTTGTTGCTGTACTTCTCTTGGGGAAAAGTAGTTTGACCCATGCTGGGGGAGTGGGCTCCAATAATCTGTAATGTGACTTCATCTGGCTCTACCAGGTTTCCATTGACTTGTTTCAAAGTCAGAATGGGGTTAAAAGAGCCCAAACACCTTTTCCTACAAACTTCTCCTATTGTGTCATCTACCAATGGTTCTGGGTACCCACGACTCAAAAACATGCATTTCAACAAGGTACACGCCTCGTTGAAAGCAGAATCCTCAGTGGTCGTTCTTGCTGCTCTAACTAGTTGACCCTTTAAAACATTTTTTTTCTGGTGTAGCGGGTGGCAACTAGAAAAGTGTAACATAGTGTTAGAGTACATGGGTTTCCTGTAAGTTTTAGCAACATAACCCCTATGATTGTCGTCTCTCTTCAATTCAACATCCAAATAGTTAATGGTGTCTTCACCAAAAGTAAAAGTGAATTTCAAAAATGGAGTGCTGTTGTTTAGAACTTCAACAAAGTTACAAGCATCCCCTACGTTACCTTGAAACATGATAAAAATGTCGCCCAAAAACCTGTTATGTAATTTGACTTTCTGAAAATTGTTGTCTTTAAATACGTAATCGTGTTCCCACTGGGCCAGTACTAAATTGGCATAGCTGGCTCCACAAGGGGAACCATAGCTACTCCAGTTATTTGTTTATGTATGCCCCCATTAAATCCAAAATAATTATTGTTCAGGATCACGTCTAATAGTTCTTGAATTAGACGGATCTCATCGCTCTCCGCTCCATGTGCTATTAGGTTCCTGGTGACATAGTCGATCCCTATGTCATGGGGTATGGAGAAGTAAAGGTCGACTACATCTATTATAAGAAAATGTATGTTGTCACAGTATTCAAATTTGTCTACATTTTCTAAAAAAGCCCAGGAGTCCTTGACTATTTGTAATTCTTAGGACACATACTTCTTTAATAACTCATCAACGAACTTGGCACAAGCGTAGGTAATAGAAAACCTAGCATTGACTAAAGACCTCATAGGGGGGGTTTGAAGGTTTTTATGAATCCTGGGTAAACCAAATAAATTAGGTATTTTTGGGATAGGAACCACTATATAATTGTAAATGTCAATGCTGATCAAACCTTCAATCAATAAGTCCCTAAAGTAGGAAAACATTTTTTTATATGCGCTGTTCATTTCGTTAATACTTGATCTAACATAAGTGTTACTGTTCAAAATGTCCAACATTTTCCTGTCATATTCCTCTTTTTCCATGATCACCAAACCACCTCCTTTGCTGGTTTCAAGCATCTGACCAGTAAAGTTCTAACTAGGTTCAAGGCTTCTACTTCATTGTCTGAAACATTCTTAATGATATTCCTCTTTCTAGTCATGTAGAGAGCCCTGAAGGCGGCCTCACACATGTGTTCAAATACAGATAAGGAGGGGCAAATTGGTGGATTGTACGTACTAGATACCCTCAAAGGGTCTTCTACAAAAGGCTTGTCTCCGAAAATCAAGGACAGGTTAAGTTTTTGGATGAATAACTTCAAGTCAATCAAAGTCGCTGGTAGGTCAAAGTGTTCATCAGGTACAAAGGTCAGTCCTTTGCTAAAAATGTGACAAAGTTCATGACTAATGTTAAAGTTAGAGTAATTGTACACTTTGAAGTCTCCAGTATTGTTCAATAAAATGACAGGTGCAGAAGTTATCTGTTGTAATTGATGTTCTCCTTCCTGCCCCTCATATTGTATCTCCGTTGGTGATTCTGGCCCCTGTTGGAAAAAGAATCATTACTGTCGTTAGTATTAAAGTGGTTTTTGTTAGCTAAATTGTTGGCTGGACGCAAGTCAGGGTCATCATTTCTCAAATCTCCTTCAAATGCGTCTAATTCTCCGACACCTGTTCCTACTCGCATTGCAGGCTCAGGGTCTTTACTACTATAAGGACGCACAAAGTTATTGCGTTGAGTTTGGTGACCAAAAATGCCTTTACCCTGAGAGGGAGGTGGTTTAGGGTAGGCAAATCCATTTTATAGTCATTAATATCCCTTCTTAGTTTCTTTAATTTCGCCTCAGAGTTCTTAACTAATTGTTGGTCAATTGATGAAAACACTCTATTCTAATCATAGTGGTACCTCATAAAGTCTGGATGTGTCCTTATGTCATTATTCAACCCAGTGACTTCATTTGTCAATTTCTCTATGGATATGGCATAGTGCTTACACATCATGTCCATAAGTTCAGTACCATGTCTGTCAAATATAGTGAGTAGTTCATTGTAAAATTCTGTACCAGCTTCCAAACCCGATGGGTACTGCCAAGATCGTAAACCTTTCGGTACTACTCCCTGTTTCTTACATTCTGCAAAGTAACCCACTTCCAGTTGTAGTTTTTTAAGTTTCAACATTTTCTTGTCATCTTCCTTTAATTTAAAAGGTAAGGACTCACCTCCTCCAGCCGCACCTCTACCAACCCTTTTGTTGTGGTTGGAACCAAAACCTGGTGGTAGCTTTAAGCATTCGGTCATGTTAGGAAGCCCTATAAGCCCCGAGGAGGCTTCATTTGTAGAATTAAAAAGAGTGGAAACTGCACTACTGGTTTCATTCTGTCATGGGTGTGGTACACCAGTGTGGTTCACTCCTTCATTAGTAGTTCCATTTCCAGAACCATTAAAAGTAGTCAAACACCCTTGCGATTGAGTGCTAAGAGCAGGGTTAGCCGTGGTTTTGGGTCTCACCGAAGTGTTTATTTGTGACAAGCCATCCACACTTGTAGAAAGGTTTTCAAGTTTTTCATTCATAAGCTGGATTAATTGGGTTAAGTTCATCATTTCATTCGATCCAGAGTCAGGCAGTAAGTAAACAGTGCAACTCAACTAGGAGTCTGCAATAAGCGGAATTTCAAAGGCGTTTCTAATAAAAGGAGTGTTAAATAACCAAATATATATGTTACCATGTTAAATATCTAACACAGGGATTACTTGTAATTTCAACACCAATAAAATGCACAAAAGTTCCTTAAGCAACAGGTAAAGCACCAAGCTGCAATGAGAACACTTTCTAACCTCTAGTATGTACATTTGTGTCAGCCAAAACAAATCAAAATGTAGCTGCTTCAGTAAAAAAATATACGGCAAGGCATAGCGTAATAGACACTTCAAAACAAAACAAACAAACTGCCGGATTCACAGTTCAGCACTTCATTCAAACGCCGTGCAGATACTAAGCATGCGGAAAAGGCAGATAGCCAAACAAGCAAAAAATCACAACCGTGCCCATGAATATGGCACATTATTCTGCACATGGGTTGGTACTTTGTGCAAAAAGGTAACACGCAAACAAAGTAAGAAAAGGCAAGGGAGAAAAAGAGACACAACACCTAAGTAAATCCATAGCTGTTGATGTTGACAAGAGGTAAACACAGCACTTCAAAATACCGTGGGACTAAACATTAAAAGCTCATTGTTGCTTACACAAAAAAAGGTGTGTGTATCTAAAAGTAAGCAAAAATGAAATCAGACCACAATATAGAATCTGAGAAAAATAAAACATACAAATCCTGTATGAAACTATAGATAGAATAAAGTAAGTATCGAAGTACAGTGAAATGGTTACGAAGGTCAGAAAACCAATGTTTCTAAAGTTTAAAAAATAAATTTTATAAATTAAAAAATTAAAAACTCCGGAGACATTATTACTCAACCTTCTTTTCTGCCTGACTCTGGATCAAATGAAATGATGAACTTAACCCAATTAATCCAGCTTATGAATGAAAAACTTGAAAACCTTTCTACAAGTGTGGATGGCTTGTCACAAATAAACACTTTGGTGAGACCCAAAACCACGGCTAACCCTGCTCTTAGCACTCAATCGCAAGGGTGTTTGACTACTTTTAATGGTTCTGGAAATGGAACTACTAATGAAGGAGTGAACCACACTGGTGTACCACACCCATGACAGAATGAAACCAGTAGTGCAGTTTCCACTCTTTTTAATTCTACAAATGAAGCCTCCTCGGGGCTTATAGGGCTTCCTAACGTGACCGAATGCTTAAAGCTACCACCAGTTTTTGGTTCCAACCACAACAAAAGGGTTGGTAGAGGCTCGGCTGGAGGAGGTGAGTCCTTACCATTTAAATTAAAGGAAGATGACAAGAAAATGTTGAAACTTAAAAAACTACAACTGGAAGTGGGTTACTTTGCAGAATGTAAGAAACAGGGAGTAGTACCGAAAGGTTTACAATCTTGGCAGTACCCATCGGGTTTGGAAGCTGGTACAGAATTTTACAATGAACTACTCACTCTATTTGACAGACATGGTACTGAACTTATGGACATGATGTGTAAGCACTATGCCATATCCATAGAGAAATTGACAAATGAAGTCACTGGGTTGAATAATGACATAAGGACACATCCAGACTTTATGAGGTACCACTATGATTAAAAGAGAGTGTTTTCATCAATTGACCAACAATTAGTTAAGAACTCTGAGGCAAAATTAAAGAAACTAAGAAGGGATATTAATGACTATAAAAATGGATCTGCCTACCATAAACCACCTCCCTCTCAAGGTAAAGATATTTGTGGTCAACAAACTCAATGCAATAACTTTGTGCATCCTTACAGTAGTAAAGACCCTGAGCCTGCAATGTGAGTAGGAACAGGTGTCGGAGAATTAGACGCATTTGAGGGAGATTGGAGAAATGATGACCCTGACTTGCATCCAGCCAACAATTTAGCTAACAGAAACCACTTTAATACTAACGACAGTAATGATTCTTTTTCCAACAGGGGCCAGAATCACCAACGGAGATACAATATGAAGGACAGGAAGGAGAACATCAATTACAACAGATAACTTCTGCACCCTTCATTTTATCGAACAATACTGGAGACTTCAAAGTGTACAATTACTGTAACTTTAACATTAGTCACGAACTTTGTAACCTTTTTAGCAAAGGACTGACCTTTGTACCTGATGAACACTTTGACCTACCAGCGACTTTGATTGACTTGAAGTTATTCATCCGAAAACTTAAACTGTCCTTGATTTTTGGAGACAAGCCTTTTGTAGAAGACCCTTTGAGGGTATCTAGTACGTACAATCTGCTAATTTGCCCCTCCTTATCTGTATTTGAACACATGTGTGAGGCCGACTTCAGGGCTCTCTACATGACTAGAAATAGGAATATCATTAAGAATGTTTCAGACAACAAAGTAGAAGCCTTGAACCTAGTTAGAACTTTACCGGTCAGATGCTTGAAACCAGACAAAGGAGGTGGTTTGGTGATCATGGACAAAGAGGAATATGATACGAAAATGTTGGACATTTTGTACAGTAACACTTATGTTAGATCAAGTATTAACGAAATTAACACTGCATATAAAAAAAAAATTTCCTACTTTAGGGACTTATTGATTGAAGGTTTGATCAGCATTGACATTTACAATTATATAGTGGTTCCTAACCCAAAAACACCTAACTTATTTGGTTTACCCAGGATTCATAAAAACCTTCAAAACCCTCCTATGAGGGCTTTAGTCAAAGCTAGGTCTCCTATTACCTACGCTTGTGCCAAGTTTGTTGATGAGTTATTAAAGAAGTGTGTGTCCCAAGAATTACAAATAGTCAAGGACTCCTGGGCTTTTTTAGAAAATGTAGACAAATTTGAATACTGTGACAACATACATTTTCTTACAATAGATGTAGTCGACCTTTACTTCTCCATACCCCATGACATAGGGATCGACTATGTCACCAGGAACCTAATAGCACATGGAGCGGAGAGCGATGAGATCCGTCTAATTCAAGAACTATTAAACGTGATCCTGAACAATAATTATGTTGGATTTAATGGGGGCATACATAAAGAAATAACTGGAGTAGCTATGGGTTCCCCTTGTGGAGCCAGCTACGCCAATTTAGTACTGGCCCAGTGGGAACATGATTATGTATTTAAAGACAACAATTTTCAGAAAGTCAAACTATATAACAGTTTTTTGGATGACATTTTTATCATGTTTCAAGGTAACATAGGGGATGCTTGTAACTTTGTTGAAGTTCTAAACAACAGCACTCCATTTTTGAAATTCACATTTACTTTTGGTGAAGACACCATTAACTATTTAGATGTTGAATTGAAGAGAGACGACAATCATAGGGGTTATGTTGCTAAAACTTACAGGAAACCCACGTACTCTAACACTATGTTACACTTTTCTAGTTGCCACCCGCTACACCAGAAAAAATCTGTTTTAAAGGGCCAACTAGTTAGAGCGGCAAGAATGACCACTGAGGATTCTCCTTTCAACGAGGAGTGTACCTTGTTGAAATGCATGTTTTTGAGTTGTGGGTACCCAGAACCATTGATAGATGACACAATAGGAGAAGTTTGTAGGAAAAGGTGTTTGGGCTCTTTTAACCCCATTCTGACTTTGAAACAAGTCAATGGGAACCTGGTAGAGCCAGATGAAGTCACATTACAGATTCTTGGTGCCCACTCCCCTAGCACGGGTCAAACCACTTTTCCCCAAGAGAAGTACATCAACAAAAAAAGTTTCATTACTTCTTTTTCATTAGAAGCTAAATACATTAGCAACATACTTAGAAATAATTGGCAGTTGTTATCCTTTGAAAAATAACTCATAGAGAAAATAGGGGATAAACCTGTTATCATTTTTAGAAAGGGCAGAAACCTTAAAAACATTATGGAAAGATCTTCAATAAAGCATATTAGAGTTGAAGGCACATACAAATCTGAGACATGTAACTATTGTAAATTTATATCTACAGGGTCCATATGTATAGTGAAGCAACGTCTGTTTAAAGCAGGGGGTCATTACAACTGTAACTCAAAACCAGTGGTGTACTTAGCTATATGCCAGTCATGCCCTGCCTTCTATATAGGGAAGACTGACAGAAAACTGAAAGAGAGAATCTACGAACATACGTACCACATTAGGAAGAAGAGCAACACTAACGCCCTTGCAAGACATTGTAACAACAATCCTTCCCACACTTTCCTATTTAAAGTTATAGACCAGGTGCTTATAGATGAAAGAGGAAGACCCCAACAATGATTATTAGAGAAAAAGAAACTTATATGGCAACTTAAAATGAACTCTTACACGCCACCAGGGTTGAACAAAGTTATTTCTTTGACTTGTGTTTTAAAGTTAAGGAACCTGCTAAGCTAAGACTCCTTTACTTTTACTTTTTCTTTTAATTTTTATTCATTTCGAGATGTTGGAACCTAATCATCAAATAAATAAATCATTCTCCGTGTTCTCCCACTTTTTTGGCTTACCTGTTTTGTCCCATTCTCTTGTTTAGCACACACATGGTCTTTTCATTTATTGTCTTCCCATTTACCATCTTTTCCGATATATTCTCATATATTTTTTTGAGCAATTATTTGCTATGACCTTAGCGACTTTTACCTGCCCTGAGTCAAATCTTCAAAGTTGAAGAACTCTTGCAGCAGCAGTATTGAGCTGTTACCCCTTACTATATCTTTCTCCCTACAGGAACTAGCTTTCTTGAAAACCTGTTAGGGTTGTATTAGTGACATCTGTCACTTTTTAGTTGTTTCTTAGTCGTTTTTAGTTTTTAATTTTTTAATTTATAAAATTTATTTTTTAAACTTTAGAAACATTTTTTTTCTGACCTTCGTAACCATTTCACTGTACTTCGATACTTACTTTATTCTATCTATAGTTTCTTACAGGATTTGTATGTTTTATTTTTCTCAGATCCTGCATTGTGGTCTGATTTGATTTGTGCTTACTTTTAGATACACACACCTTTTTTGTGTAAGTAACAATGAGCTTTTAATGTTTAGACCCACGGTATTTTGAAGGGCTGTGTTTATCTATTGTCAACATCAACATTTCTGGATTTACTTAGGTGTTGTGTCTCTTTTTCTCCCTTGCCTTTTCTTACTTTATTTGCGTGTTACCTTTTTGCACAAAGTACCAACCCATGTGCAGAATAATGTGCCATATTCATGGGCATGGTTGTGAATTTTTGTTTGTTTGGCTATCCGTCTTTTCCGCATGCTTAGTATCTGCACGGCGTTTGAATGAAGTGCCGAATTGTGAATCCGGCGGTTTGTTTGTTTTAGTTTAGAAGTGTCTATTACGCTATGCCTTGCCGTATATTTTTTTACTGAAACAGCTTCATTTTGATTTGTTTTGGCTGTACATACTAGAGGTTAGAAAATGTTCTCATTGCAGCTTGGTGCTTTACCTGTTGCTTAAGGAACTTTTGTGCATTTTATTGGTGTTGAAATGACAAGTAATCCCTGTGTTAGATATTTAACACGGTAACATATATATTTGGTTATTTAACACTCCTTTTATTAGAAATGCCTTTGAAATTCTGCTTATTGCAGACTCCTAGTTGAGTTGCACTGTTTGTTTATTTATTTATTATTGATTTTTTTATTTAGAGATGTGTACTCTTTACTACTTTCTTCTTTTTGAAGCAATGGATACTACATTTGTATATACTTAGTTGCAAGCATTACTTCATTTTATTTTCTTTCCATCCACAAGATTCTGCATGAGTTTTGCTTACTCTACGAAAGGTTGTTGCTAAAGTATTTTAAGGGAAACAAACTGTATTTACACTTGAATGTGTTCATGAATCTTCACTAAGACATCCTTTATTACTTTTACTACGTTTGTGTTTCTTTTCTTGAAAACTCTTTTATGTTTGGCATTTTGTCTACACAAAGTAGACATTTATTTATGCTTTTAATGCAATACAACTTAAAATGTGAAGGTATATCAGTGGGTTCAATTAAGGCAGCTGGTTGTAATTTTGTAATACGCCTTTTTGGCGCCTTTTTGGTTTTAAATTGTGTTAGATAATTTTTTACTTTGTCTGGAGAAGTCTTCCTACTAAGGGAGACAAAAAGCGCTTTACTTTTATATTTTTCAATAAATCTTTGGAGTTTTACACCTGCTGGTTCGGAACCTTTTGGTTTGTTTTTCGAAAGTATGTGGACATGACATCTCAATGGGTAAGTACACTAAGCTGCTAGGCATGTAACAAAGCACTGTGCAGGATACAGGCATACTGGCTCAACACTGGCCAACATTTCCTATGGGGGAATATACATGTTCCTGCATATATAGCAAGCTCTACAGGCATGTCACAGCTCAGAGTAACAGACACCTGTGTGAAAGTGCATAACCACAACCAATGTGAACACAGCCACATATGGTAAGCTACTGTATTATTACAGTATATGGACTATCTGTTCAACACCATCTTAATATATGCCACTCACACACTAACCCTACATATACTGGCCCGCTACACATTGTGGTCCGATGCCTGTCTGTGGTATGGGACATGTGTGTGTTTTGCCCTACAAACTTGTAAGCCAATAGGGTAACATACAGTGGAGCAGCATGTAACATCAGATAGACTAGGACCAAGAACAATGATATCTACCACAGTCTGTACACAGGCCAAGGTGCATATTAACAATACACACACTGTCAACAATCACCATAAGTACACAGACCTCAGTACTATACACACAACCACAGAATGGTAGCAGTCTGATATCTCACTGGCTTTTTATCAGATATGATGTCACTAAATATGGTCTACAGCACATATGCACCTCTTACTGCATGACATATGTACAAAGGATTACAGAGTTGTGGCTGGAGGCACAAACAACACAGGGTCAATTCTGACATGTTGCTGTTATAACCTCATACATTTACTGTTGTAACATAGTTTGCTGCAACATATGTCCTATGAGGGATATGAAGTCAGTAACTCTCATGGCTGTCACCATCTACAGACTGCAATCCTCACACTACCTTCTGCAGTTCACAGATAGGTGCTCTGTGAGTAACACATGAAACAAAAGGCACCACACACTGCCCAGTCTGCAGATGACCCTACATATGGGGGTTTCCTCATAAACATAGCACTGACATGACAGGTATTAAAACATGTAGGCAGCCAAATCCACACACACCCTGTTAAACCAAAATTACCCCAAATGCAATATAGCAGCACTTACAGTGTGTAGTCAGGTCAGGCACATCCCCATCCTGTGTGTTGGCCTGTTTCAACAGTGTATGTTGTTAGAAGTAAATCCCCAATCCATCTGTGATGCTGTTTGCCAAACAACAGATCATGTTCCTGCTCATAGTGAATGAAAAGGCCCAACACCAACATGATGTTCCTAGATATTGGAGTGTGTTACCATGCAACTGGCTATGGGAATGTTACCACAGCTGTTCCACATGCAATCAGCTAGAGGAGGGTTGCAATTTGTGCAGAGGCCATCAGCTGATCATGAGCATCACTTAAAATATACATGCTACTGCCTAAGCAAAGCATGTGTAAATCTCCACATCCACCAGAGAGGGAGTGAGAGAGGCAGACAGAGACAAAGATAAGTCAGGGAGGGGTGGGAGAGTAAAACATAAGCATGTTTGTGTCACACACCTACCAGTACAGGGTATCAAACCCCTGATGACTATGTAGTGCTATCACATGTCTATGTAGTTATTAGATCTGCCACATAGGTTACATGTCGAGGAGCCCTCCAAACTTATATGTAATGGTGAGTGACATCTGCAACAGTGATATGGTAGCTATACAGTAGGTGTAGTACATGTGGCTGTCCCCATGAACAGGTGTCAGTGTCAACACAGCCTCACTCTCACAAGGATGCACACACATTGACATACTTGGCAGGGCCAGGAAAATAACTCATCACTAGTGAGATTGCCACAACACAGTACTGTGCAGGTATCACATGCACCACAGGGGTCATATGGAGGTTATATGGGCAAAGGGTATATGGATGTGTCTGACATCAGACAGCATGCTTCAGTATGCCAATGGGGGTTGTAGTGAGTGTTAATGTGTTCATAGGCATCTTACAACACACACACAGATACAGGGTGCCAGTACTGACATGCATGGGTGCATTGCTTCATGGGTGTGTAGTGGTCATCTGTGCCAGATGGCTATGCAAGGCTAGGTGATGGGTATACCTTCGAATCAGGCCACATGACAATGGTCTGCAGTGTGGCTCAGGGGTGTAGTGTCTGGATTTGCCAACACAGGTGGGTATTGTATTCACCATCCAGTCCCACCTGGGTAACTATTGTGTGTGGCCAATGCTGTGCATTGCTTGCCATGTATGTGTTCCTTAGTCCACGACATGGACGGTGTCTGGGATATGCACAATTTCCACATGCATGTACAGTGACACATGGAACTGTACCTGGAGTGTCTGGCTAATGTTGTGTACACAGATTGTTATCATTAGATGTGCCAGTCCTAACCTCATGTGGCGGGAACTGTTAATGGACAGCAGGTTGACCCTGCACATACATCGATAGCATGATACTGGTATTCCCTGGTTTCAGTAGCATCTGTCCATACAGGGCATGTTTTTTTCAGGCATGGTATGTCCTTTGTGGGTCACATTTGATGGCACCACTGATGTTGCAGGTGACCAGTGGGAAACATAGGGAAGGTGTATTGTCAGCATGTAAGTGCCTATTGAACTGATGGACAGGGTGTCATGCCCTCTGTATCCCACTGCAATCACACTATGGTTAATATCAGTGGGCAATATGCAGGGTACTACTAACATAGCAGCTGTTTCCCAGGCAAGTGTGTGTGTGTATGAGACATGGGTTGAGAGTGTTCTCTGGGTAATACAAGGGTTGCTGACTTTGTTCCTGGCCTTGATGTCACATGTAGGGGCATGGATTTTCACCCCAGCCTCTTGGCTATTTCACATCTGTTATCCCTGTACAGTGGACATTGTGATGTATACTAGGGCCAGCATATAAGAAAATTGCAAAACTCGCTCCACATTGAGTCCAGTTGTTACACATTCATATCCACTTCCACACAGGATATGAATGGCAAACACAGACACACACAGCTGTCATGTCTCAGATTAGAACTCCTACCTAACTAGTTTACTACACTACAGCACTTCACAGTTATAGGACGTGCAACAGAGATTACTGGAGTACTCTTTCCCCAAAGGTGTATTTCACAGTAAATGACATCAGCAGGATTGCCACAGTAGGGCATTTGAATTGTAGTGTGTGTGACTAGCCTAAAATGCATTTCTCCCTACACAGACATACACAAAAATATCCACAACTGCCATGTGTGGGAATAGAACCCCTATCAGAGTTCTATATCACACTACAGCATGACACTGTTATAGGATGCACTACGGGGATTACTAAAGTACTCCTTCCCCAAAGGTGCATTTCACAGTGAATGACATCAGCAGGATTGCCAAAGTAGTGGATTTGAAATGTAGTGAGTGTGACTAGCCTAAAATGCATTGCTCCCTACACAGACATAAATGTCCACAACTGCCATGAGTGTGAATAGAGCTCCTACCAGAGTTCTATAGTACACTACAGCATGAAGCTCTTATAGGACACACCACAGGGATTACTGGAGTACTCCTTCCCCAAAGGTATATTTCACAGTGAATGATATCAGCAGACTTGCCAAAGTAGGGCATTTGAATTGTAGTGAGTGTGACTAGCCTAAAATGCATTGCTCCCTATACCAACATAGACACACACAAAAACATCCACAACTGCCATGTGTGGGAATAGAGCCCTTGCCAGAGTTCTATATCACACTACAGGATAAAGCTGTTATAGGATGCACTACAGGGATTACTGGCGTATGCCTTCCCCAAAGGTGTATTTCACAGTGAATGACATCAAGCATGATTGCCAAAGTAGGGCATTTGAATTGTAGTGAGTGTAACTAGCATAAAATGCATTTCTCCCTACACAGACAGAAACACACACACACAGTTGCCACGTCTGGAAGTAGAACTCCTACCTAACTAATTTATCACACTACAGCAGTACGCAGTTATAGGATGCACCACAGAGATTACTGGGCTACAACTTTCCGAAAGGTGTATTTCACAGTATATGACATCAGCAGCCTTGCCATAGTAGGGCATTTGAATTGTAGTGAGTGTGACTAGCCTAAAACACATTGCTTTCTACACCAACAGAGAAACACACACACACACAGTTGCCTTGTCTGGGATTAGAACTCCTACCTAACTAGTTTATCCCACTACACAGTTATAGGATGCAAGGCGGAGATTACTGGGCTACAGCTTTCCAAAAGGTGTATTTCACAGTGAATGACATCAACAGCCTTGCCAAAGTAGGGCATTTGAATTGTAGTGAGTGTGACTAGCCTAAAAAGCATTGCTCTCTACACACACAGTTACCCTGCCTGGGATTAGAACTCATACCTAGCTAGTTTATTACACTACAGCAGTACACAGTTATAGGATGCGCCACGAAGATTACTGGGCTACAGCTCTCCAAAAGGTGTATTTCACAGTGTATGGCATCACTAGCCTTGCCAAAGTAGGGCATTTGAATTGTAGTGAGTGTGACTAGCCTAAAAAGCATTACTTTATACACAGACAGTGACACACACACACAGTTGCCATGTCTGAGATTAGAACTCCTACCTAACTAATCTATCACATTACAGCAGTATGCAGTTATAGGATGTGCCACAGAGATTACTGGGCTACAACTTTCCCAAAGATGTATTTCAAAGTGGATGACCTTAGCAGGCTTGTCATAGTAGGGCTATGGGGAGGGCAGTGTGTGTGCATGGGCCATAACCTATTCATCTAGAGGTTGACACACCATATGCGGGCACACGCAGGGTTATATTTCACAGGTACATATATACAGCTGCTAGATGACTACTTCCTTGTATAGTCATGTTGCACAGCTAGCACTTGCACCCCATAGTCTGTAATGCTGAGGGATACCAGTGGCTAATGTCTACAGTGAGTGACAGTTACACCTCATGTGGTTGTAGCCATTTGGCTGTGTGCTGGGTGGGACAGGCCTCATAATGGATGGCTCCTTGTCACAGTCACTCACTTCCACACATCTATGTATGCCTACTTTTGGCTTATTATAGTGTGTTATCCTTGGATGTGTGTCTGTATGCCTATCCACTGTGTGTGCAAGGCATGACTGGTGCATACTGTGGAGTGTATGCACTAACATCTGCAAATGCCAGATATGTATGGTCCACTGTTGTTTGCAGACATGGGCTTCATTTGTTTTAGTCTGTGAGCATGCCCAGTATGACCTTTTAGTATGTTGTTGTCTGACATTGCCTTCATTTCTCTAAGTGTGTGAGCATGCCCAGTATGCCCTTCTGTATTGAATGTGTGGATCAATTCCATGTAGTTTGTACTGCAGTGCAGACCTTTGAGTTGTACACCTACAGGTAGCATACTGCTTCTGCAGGGTATCCGTTGATCATTTGGCAATATGGGGACAAACTGTTCAAGGGATAGTGTGTACTGTAGGTGATTGTGTCTGTGCTGCTTTAGCTGCATGGTACTGCTGTTAGCAGAGATATTCAGACATGTGTACTGTTATATACAGTGATGTTTTCTGTCCTCATGTACTGTCAGGTGGACATTCTTGCTCACAGTGATGTCTTGGGGGACAAGAGAGACTGCAGCTGTGTCCAGTATTGTGGGCAGACACCTACATATTCATAGTAAGTTATGCCATTCTATAGGGGGAGCTGCAGACACTTGGTGCAGGGTCTGTGTATCTGGTTCAGCACCTTGGTACAGTGCTGGCAGAGGATCCCATACTTGTATGCCTATCAACATGACAGTATGGGCTTATCTTGCTGTGGCAATGCCTCACAGCTCTACAGATTCACACAGGTTAGCCAGAGGCAGGAGCCATGGGTCAGGACATTAACCTTATTGTGGTGTACGGGCAGGTGTGTAGCCACCCATTTATGTGTTTGCAGCCAGGGATAGTGTGTGCACATAGCTTGGTGTCGGACCCTGCACATTCCATGCTGCCCATGCTCCCACTTCCCCCATTATTCTAACCTCTTCCATACATTATGCATACATTCTCCGATACTTTACCTAAGGGTATCACCCCATCACAGGTGTGTGTTAGTGTTGGTCCACAGTTCATGCAGTGGGACATGGTGGACATGTTAATGTGGTTTGTCCACATGGCCTTGCACATGGCTTATGTGGAGTGTGTTATGTTGTTATTTGGGTGTCCATGATATAACATGCATTGGCAGTACATGTGAGACACAGGCCTTTGGCAGAAGCCTGTGGGGCATTAGGTGCTGCTGCAAGCCAGATGTGGCAGGCCATTGCATTCTGTGAGTTCTACAATCCCAGACCACCATACAGTATATTCCCCTGGGATGACAGGGTAGGTGTGATAGGTGTTCATGCCAATACCTTCTATCAGTCTTGATCGGTGGTGTGGATGCTGGCAGGGTGCTACCTACAGCTAGGGACACACCTGCATGGGACACCTGCACTGCATGCTGCATTCTTCCGCTATTGCCATATACAGATGGGGTCTTACTGTACCCATTCCCCATAGCAGGGAATGACCAGAGACGTGCCTGTGGGTGGTGCTTGTGTGAGCTGGGTGCATGTGTGCTATGGACACTACTTGCATCTGACACACAGATATGCATGGGGCATTCCAGCTGTTTCCCAATACATAGGGTCATAGGTTCATAGGTAGGTACTAGGCTATTGGCCCTAGGGCCTATATAAGCCCAGCCAAACAGTACCCTGGCTTTTGCCTATTTTCCTGTGCCCCTGTCAAGCAGAGCCACAGAAGTGATCCCTGGGGTGAATTTCCTATCTCCCATCCAATCATCAAGATTTTTCTTGAAGAGTGCTAATGAGTAGCTTTGTTTGATATAGATAGGTAGTTTGTTCCAGAGTATGGGAAGTCTCTGGGACAAGATTCTATCCCTCCAGCATGTTCTGTTTATTGTGGTGACAAGGTTTAGGTCCCTAGAGCATGTAGCTCGGAGAGATTGGGATTTCTTTAAGTGGAGCATGTCCAACAGCTCTGGGTTTGGCATAGCTTTATATGTTAGGCAGAGATCACCTCTGAGTAGGCGATATGCGACAGAGTAAAGCTGGAGTTTTTTTAGATGGTCTGCGTAGAGCATCTGTTTGAGGCCAGTAATCCTCTTTGTGAGGTATTTCTGTGGCCTTTCCAGTTGTTGTAGATGTTTTGTAAGGTACATACCAAAAGGAGCATTGTATTCTGTAATGGGTCTAATGAGTGATGAGCAGAGGGGAACAATGACTTCTTTTTTCCTGGATAAGAAACCTTTTGTGATGAGGTGTGCCACATAGAAGGATTTCCCGACTACTGTGACAATGTGATTATCAAAGGAGAGACTTCTGTCCACCTGTGTCCCAAGGTCTCTTATCACACTTTTGGTGTTAAGTAGACTACCGCCTATGTGGTAGTTCATGGGTACAGAGTTTCTACCAAAAGGGATGACAGTGCACTTTTTGGCATTGAGCTTGAGGCCATGGCTTTGACACCAGGCATCTGTCTCAGTGAGGCCCTTTTGTAGGATGTCCACGTCATTAGGAGTTTTGATTATGGCTCCTAGTTTGCAGTCATCTGTGAACCTTGTTAACCAAAGACCTTCTGTGTTAGCCTGTACTTCAGAGAAGTAGATACCAAACAGGAGAGGACCTAGGACTGAACCCTGTGGTACTCCACTTGTCACTGGTCTGAAGTTGGATTTAGAGTCTGCTACTTTCACAGTGTGGGTTCTGTCAGTGAGCCATTTGGCAACCCATCTTGTGATATAGGGTTTTATACCTAGTTTAGTGAGTTTATCTATAATTCCAGAGTGGGGAATGGTGTTTAAAGCCTTGGCGAGATCTAGATAGGCTGTGTGAACCACCTTACCCTCATCTACAGCTTTGGTGACTGCTTCAAAGAAGTCTATCAGGTTTAGGAGACATGATCTGCCTTTTACAAAACCTCCTTTGTGATCTGTAAGTGTTCGGGCAGACATCACCGGTATCCCCTACTACAGGTCCATTTACTGTGATGCATACTTGTATGTACAATTCCAAGGGTGTCTCCATTTCATAGTGACACAATATATACTGTATGTCTGGGGTACTTTCCCCTGTGTACTGCTTGTATATCTAGCCCAACAGCCATGCCATGTCACTCCTTCAGATGGTGACACATATTACCACCATACATTTACAATGACTTACTGCTAGCATGTGTTATACTGCTGGGGATTGTCTTTGGCACTGCAGTTGTGAGGGCTTGTCCCTGTCATCAGCAGTAGTGGGCAATGTCCACCAGGTCTTACCTCAACATGCATACATACTGACCACTATCACACATTATGAAATACACACCATCCTAACACACACAGACCTGCATATTGTGCAAATGCTACAACCTCTCCTGCTACCTTGGCCACCTCTGGGCATCTGTGCGCCACTTGTATTATACCTAATCATACATGTTACTACATTTCTACACAGGACTGGGAGGAGGCACACCTGACTGTCACTACATTTCTACACTGGATTGGGGGAAGGGGCAGACCAGTCTGATTCCACATGTCTACATAGGAGTGGGGGGGCACACCTGACTGTTACTACATTTCTAAATAGGATTGTGGGGACACACACCTGACTGTTTCTACATTTCTACACAGGATTGGGGGGGGCACACCTGACTGTTACTACATATCTACGCTGGGTTGGGGGTAGGGGCACACCTGACTGTTTCTACATGTCTACATGGGAGTGGGGGGCACAACTGACTGTTACTACATTTCTACATAGGGTTGTGGGGGACACACCTGACTGTTTTTACATTTCTACATAGGATTGGAGGCACACCTGACTGTTACTACATATCTACGCTGGATTGGGGTAGGGGCACACCTGACTGTTTCTACATGTCTACACAGGATTGGGGGGGCACACCTGACCATTACTACATTTCTAGACAGGATTGGGGGGGTACGCCTGACTGTTTCTACATTTCTACATATGATTGGGGGGCACACCTTACTGTTTTTACATGTCTACATAGGATGGGGGGGGGCACACCTGGCACTTGTACACATTTGCTATGACTGTACTGGCATGTCAGGTACTCCATTTCATTCTGTATTCTAATCTATCATGGTGACTAGAGGCATATCAGTGTACTACAGGTCTTAGCTTTGGTTGCCCTATATATTAGTGTCTGCCCTTCCTGCCCTTCAAAACTAACATTCCACTGCCTGACCTGCTGTAGTCTGTCTGTGTAGGCCTGGGGGGAGAGGTTTCCCATAGGCATCATTCAGAGGCCATAGCACAGGCTCTGTTTGTGTTTGTCTACACCTGTCCTGTTGGCTGAGACTGTTTCTGGGTGTGTGAACCTCCCTGACTGGCATGTGTGAGTCATATGGACACACATGTCACCCAGCACATTTCCTGAAGTGGATTTTGTCACCCTTTGTAGTACTGGCTACTGTGGTGACTCCAGTATTTGTTACAGATGTCATGGTGCCACTATGGGTGTCTATTATCTGCTGGCATACCATTCAGCCACCCGATTCCCTTGCATGCTCACATCCATACCATAGATATAGGTAATGACACATTCTACTCCATTCGGCAGTTGTTAGGTAGATTGACTTACCTTGCGGGTGTGCCAGTATAGAGGATGGTGCTGGAGGGCTTCCAATGTTGGATGCACATAGTACACTCCATATTCATGGTTGAGCACAGGTTGTGTCATGTTTGGCATCCCTTTTACTGTTTGTGCGAGTCAGGGCATACTGGACACACCTCCTTCTGCCTAATGGGGCAGGCTCAGGTTATTCCTCCTCCAGGTCAATCTGTGCCTGTGCAGGCCTTGGCATTGGTGGGGGGCTGTGTGGCCCTGCCCCATGCTGTTCCTGCTGCAGCTGTTTCCGCAGGATCATATTGTGCAGCATGGCACATACCATAACAATTTGAGTATATGTAGCTGGTGAGTACTGCAAGGCTCTACCGGATGTGTCCAGGCACTGGAACTGTGACTTGAGCATCCCAAACACACACTCTATTATAAGTCTGGTCTGTGTGTGTGCCTCATTATGGCATTCTTCTCCAGATGTGTGTGCATTTCTGGTGGGTGTCATCGGCCATGGCTTCAGTGTGTAACCAGCATTCCCCACTAGGTGACCGTAAGGGATGTCCCCATTGGCAGATCTCTGGTACAGCTGTGTCAGATGCCAGATGTGGGAATCATGATAGCTTCCAGGGCAGCCAGCACACACATTCATTATAATGCCCTGGGCATCTCACATGACCTGGCAGTTGATGGAGAGGAGGCCCTTGCGGTTGATGTAGACCCTACCCTTATCACCTGGTGGTGCTTTGATGCATATGTGTGTGCAGTCTATAGCACCCGCTACCTCTTTGTATTCTGCTATTTGGTTGAAGAGACGCATATTGCTGGCCAAAACCTCATGGGTGTAGAGGGAATATATGCACTCACTGGCAAGTGCTGACATGGCATCCAGGAACTGGTGGAATACTCTGGATGCTGATGCCTGTGAGATTCCCATGATATCCCCAGTTGAGCTTTGGGAGGTACCTGTGGCTAGCATTACTAGGCCTACACATACCTTGGTATCCACTGGGATGGGTTCCTCTCTGTCAGTTTGGTGTGTCAGGCATGTCCGGCACAGCTCAACAATTTGCTGCAGGAGGTCCCTGTCCACCCTATAGCGCTCCACTATCTCCAGCTCATGTAGCCCCTGGTAGGTTACCCTGGGTCTGTACACTCTTCTCCATCTCCTCACTGTGGGTTGGTCAGCAGCATTCACATCATCACCATCCTCAGCCTCTTGCACATGTTGTTGTATGATGCCTGCTGCAGCCCCTATCATTTTGTAGTTTTGTTTGTTAAAAGTTCCCCGCTTATATACACCGGTGATGTAGAGTATGGGAAAAACCAGAGGGGAAGGTGTTTGCATAGTTTATAGTAATGTTCTGGTATGGGCTGGTCTGTTGCCTGTGTAATTGGCTGATTCTGATACATTTCACCTGCCAGCTATGCTAGTTCTCCTTGATTAACTTCCTACTACTGTTTTCCCTTCCCATTGCCTTCCTGTTTAAGCCCAGGAGCGCACCGTGCAAACACAGTGCTCAAATGTGCACAGAGGTGCTATTTCCTGTTTTTTTTTTTTTTCTTTGAAACCTGGTGCGCGGTGCTCACACCTGCTTAGGCAATGCAAAGAGTACTAGGCAGACTCGAACAGCCCCCCCTCCCTTGGCTAGCTGTGCTAAACTAGGAGCAAACCTGAGCCACAGGGCTCCAATCCGCTTATAGTATGCCTGACACCCCCCCCCCCCATGATGTCAGCTAACTCCTAGGCTTGCATCAAGCTATTTCTGCTCTTACACTGTTGGAGCTGACTAGCATGCTGGGGAAATCTGGGCTTCACTATCATTCCCCTCATTTGCATAGGATTGCCTGCTAATGCATAGTTGTATGTCTCACACTGAGCCTTCCCCCTTAGCAACCACTACTCACTGGCCATGTTGTCTTCTTCCTGCCATTGACTATAATGGCAGAATAGTGATTTTAGTTAGAATGCTTATTTTAGGTTTATTTTCTTGTTTCCCCCCAATCCTGTTTGCGTGCTGCTGCCCTACGCTTCAACAGCCGATATCGGCTAAAAAAAATAAAAGTTGATTTTTTTTTTTTCAACTGTTTTCAATGCCAGTGGCCTTATACTTGGCCATTGGCATGCTTCCTGAATGATATGTACCCTTTATTTGGAGCTGTCACAGCTCTGTTTTGGAATTTGCAGAAATGTACTCCGTTATTGGCAGAGTACATTTCTGCAGATTACACTAGTCCTGCATGGCTGGTTTCCAGCTTCTTGGATTGCAAATTCACCTCATTTGCATGGATTTCTCCTGCAAGTGGGGTAATTTGCATACAGGGGCTGAGTCCGTGCAGGATTAGTGCAGGAGCACTCGTGCACGCCCCTACAGGCTATTCCTGGATCGCACGGCAGACATATTGCCTGCTGGAGCTCCTGCACTGATCCTGCATGCAGGCTTGCAGAATCCAGGGGCATATCTAATACCAGTCTGATGAATGGACTTGCCCTGAACTGACAGCATTACTGTTAACAAAGGTTGCATTTGTAGTGTTTGCTGAATATGTTTTATTACGTTTAAGTGTCGCAGTTACTTCATCATCATGCAAGCCTCAGACTCAAGCACATGTTCAGTGATTCAGTTTTTTCTTTCCTGATTGACTGTTCACGTTAATGAGTAAACAGATTGAGTTAACAGGAAGATGTTTATAGCAGCTGTACTGGAGATGGTGCTTAGTTTAGGTTGTCCCAACGCATTGCCTGGAGTGCTACAGCAGTGTTCATTCTAATCATGAATCTCAAGAACATTACAAGAATCGTTAACAAAGAAAATCATTCTGTCGTAACTAGTATGAAAACTTGAGTTAGTGATCCAAACAGGGGATTGCATTACTGTTGCATTTGCTAAACTGCACTAGTTAAAATAAAAAAACAAGGACTTTGATCATGAAAACTTTTCGAGAGGCAAGCATTTGTTAAGCTTTGGTACAAAAGAATCGCTTATGTATGATGCTCATGTGCGCCTTTTCTATTCCCCCTGACAGATCTCTTCTTTTTCATTTACTTTTGAGTAGCATGACAACATACAACATATTCAGGTCCAAGAGAAAGAATACTATAAAATCAACAAATGAAATCTATAACTCCAAAAATGAATGAATGTCATTTTTTGCTTTGAAAATAAAATTGACTGGCAACATCATGCCCACACCAGCTAAATCAGATGTCCAGGAGAGTTGTTCAGGACTGATTTGGGCTGTTAAGTGCTTGTCAGAGCACACAGACCCTCTCACCATTCTGTAAAATTCAAAAGAATTATAGGAGCTGCAGGGTCATATAATTCATTGCACAGTAGATTTAACCTACTGGCAAGTAATTCATATTTGTGGGAATAATATTGTTTTCCACTTTCTGAGAGTTATCGCTGTGCCTCCCTTCCAGGTCACTACGGATATCAAAAATCAATTTAGAAAGATGGATACTGTCAGAGAATAAAGCATGAAGTCAGTGGGGCTTTCACATTCTGCTCTGTTTCTAAATAGATAGGTTGAGACAGTTATACTTTTGCACAGCACAGGCCATGTGCTGATTGCCCTTATATACACTCAGCTGACATCTAGAATAAATCTAAGGCTGTTCAGTGACAATGGTCAGCCTGCACTGACTTTTCAGATAAAGTTTAATGTTCACCTTTATGTAGAAAATAAATAGTACATTTTTATTTGGGTTGTTGTGTACTGTGCATGGTACCTTGTCTGAACTAAAATATTGTGCAAGCTGTATAACATTTATCTTAAACTTGTCCTCTGTTTCTCTGTTTTTTATTAATTTAATGACAGAGATGAACATTTTAACATATATAGCAAATATGTTTTTAAATGACTGCAGCATCAGAACCATCTTGTAGAATAACTATAACATATCATCACCCCATATTTTTCTTCATGCATATCACCCTTGTGAGAATTAATGACTCTAGACAGCATCACAGGCTCAACACAGAGACCTGTTATAAAAAATATGCATTGCGATTTGCTTAGGAATGTAAATAGGTGAAGACTTTTAAAATGTTGTTTCAAGCTGGAATCCCCTGGTAATAATAAAAGACTGATACATGCTTTATAGCCCAGTACATCTACATTACAAAAGACACAAAGTTCATTACTATAGGTGCAGCAGTATATTATTTTATAACTATTATTATGGGATGACAGAAATTACAAGGCAAGTCAGTGATGAGACCATTTACACCTTGCCAATACCCACTCTCTTGTAGTGCCTCCTGCTTCTAGACGGACAAGGCAGGTCATGCCAAGGTTGAATTTGCAGATGCCTGTGCAATCATCTTGGTTAATCTTAAAATATATGAGGTTGTCCCTCTATTTAATATGTAAGGGCATTTTATTCTAAAGATGGGGTGAATGTTGGAAAATAAATCTGTACCTCTAGCATACTCTCTGTATATGCTGGTAGAGATTCAAATAATTAATTCTAGTGTTTATGGAGCTGTTCATCTTGAAGAGATACAACCAATCAAGGAGGATTGTGTCCCTAATGGCACAGAATGCAAGACACTGACCCCCATATAAGAAAGAGTCTATTATCATAATGTGTGCAACAAACTATGTATACAAGTGACATGCAAAAGGCCCCCACCTGCATTAGTACATTAGAACAGGTGATAATAATAATCTCATTAATGCTCCTTCTATAAATGCTGAAATCATTGATTATTTATCTACTTATGTATATCTGTGTTGTTATCTAGGTTAGTCTTAGTAGGTTTGTGACCTGTTTTTAGGAGACACCCCAGGTGGCACATTTCACTTTCGTGTTGGTACACGAATAAACGAGTCTTCGTGGGTTCTGTTTAAGCAGCTTTGTTCTATACAAACATCACTGTAGAGGCTATTGACTATGACTAAGTAACGTATATACAAGCTAACTGCTGTGATCATACATGCTCACTCACTGGCTTCTTCTACAAAATGGCACTAGGAATTGCATGTAACTGGAATATATACGTGCACACTCAGCCTCGGATGCTCCTTAAAGACATAGTGCACACATGCTACACTCTGATCTACATCCTCCCTCTTTGAGAAATAGATCATGCAATTTGTCATGAGATTATTTAGCATGCAGAAATCAGATAATCTAAAGACATGCATTATACAATACTAAGTACACTTAATAAAGTAATAAAGTAAATTCAAGAATACATCAGTATTGTCACACTTTGACTTTTCCAGTAATTGCTTTGCACTCTGTACTGCTTATTCAGCTAGACCACTGGATTGAGGATATTCAGGACTACTAGTGACATGTACAAAGTCCCATTCTCTCGTAAATTTCTGAAAGACTGGCTAGTAAATTGAGGACTAATGTCAGAATAAAGTTTGTGTGGACTACCATGAACTGAGAAATGACGTTTTAGCTTAGTGATAACAGCTGTTGAGGTTAAATTTGGTAGCAGATCAATCTCAAACCAATTCAAGTAAAAGTCTACCAAAACCAAGTAGTGTTGATTGTTCCACTCAAAAGTATCAGTTGCTACAGTAGACCAAGGTAGTTCAGATGTTGGATTTAACTGAAGCGGTTCTCTTTGCAAATGCACTCTGATACTATTACATACTGAACAAGAAGAAAGAGTGCTATCAATGCTTTTGATAATGAAGGCCAAAATACTAGTTCTCTTGCCCTTCTCTTAGTGGATAATAAACCTGGGTGACCACGATGCAAAATGTGAATATATTCTTGCTGTAAGGAAGCAGGAACAACAATTTTAGGACCTTTGAAAATAAGGCCATCTTCCATCAAAAATTCATCTCTGTAAGGAAAATACGATTGCACCTCAGGTGATGCACTAGATTGCTTTGATGGCCATCTGACAATGATGTAGTGATTAAGCTTTTGTGAAACTGGATTAGTCATAGTGTAATCTCTCAACTCATCAAGTCTAGTGGTGGAAAAATTATGCACTGACATTACATCAAAGTCAAACGTTTCAGCATCAAACTGTTCGGTTGTACTTCTAGGCAATCTGAATAAGGTATCAGCCAGATAGAGCAATTTACCTTTAGTGTAGACCATTTTGAAATTGTACTTTTGAAATCTGAGCATCATTCTTTGTAATCTTGCCAGAGCAGAATGCATAGGCTTCTTTAGAATAGTAACTAGAGACTGATGATCAGTTTCAATCTGGATAGCTCGACCATAAATATAATTGTGAAACTTGAAACATGCAAAAACTATCGCCAAAAGCTCTTTCTCAATTTGAGCACAGTGCATCTCAATTTGAGTTGTGTCCTAGATGCGTATGCTACTGGTCTGCCCCCTTGAAGAATAACTGTACCTAGACCAAAATTTGAAACATTACAGGAAAGAACAACTGGTTTATTTACATCATAGTGCCTTAATGTAGTTGGGGTTACAATTTTCTGCTTACAATCATCAAACGCCTTCTGATGATGTTGCAACCATGACCATACAACATTTTTGCATGTTAGCTCTCTCAAAGGTGCTGTCAACTCACTGAAATCTGGTATAAACTTGCCTAAATAGTTGACCATGCCCAGAAAACGCTATAAACCTTGCACATTATTTGGTGCTGACATCTAAAATAGCTGTTTGTTTGGTTGAGTCAGGTCTTAAGCCTGTACTTATAAACAAATGTCATGCATAGGTTACTTTTGGAAGTCTGAATTTGCACTTCAGAACACTGAGCTTCAAGTTTACTTCACGTGCTCTGTCTTGAACTTTCTTGTGTTTTCTGTCATGCTCTGTTTCGCCATTGCCTCCAACTAATAGATCGTCTACTATTATGGCACAAGGATAACCTGATAAAATTTGCTCCATTGCATGCTGAAAGACTTCATTTGCAGAATTTATTCCAAATGCCATCCTTAGGAATCGGTATCTGCCAAATGGAGTACCAAAAGTAGTTAGAAATGAGGATTTACGATCAAGCATTACTTGCCAAAATGAACTCTTTGCATCCAAAACAGAAAATAGCATGGTATTCAGTATTAGAGCTGCAACCTCTTCAACTGTGTGGATTGGATGATATGGTCTTTTTAATGCTTTGTTCAAATCTCTAGGATCAATGCATATTCATATTTCATCTGAGCCTTTCTTATGAATGGCTACCATGGACGACACCCATTCAGTTGGTTCTGTGACTGGACAAATCACACCTAGCCACACCATCTTATCCAACTGAGCTTTGACCTTATTTTGCATTGCTATTGGAATTCTTCTTGCTGGTCTGACTACTGGAGTGACCTCGGGATCTAATGTCATAGAATACACAATTGGAAGTTTGACCAATTTGTCATCAAAAACATCAGCATACTCTGACAAAATGGCTTTGGAAAAACTTGAACTTGGAACTGCACTCACATGATGAACTTCCTTAGCAAAAGAAAGCAAATTCATTCTCAAACTGTCTTTGAGACCTAGTAAAGATTGCACTGGTTGTTGGACTACATAGAATAATAAGTTGTAACAGTTCTCAGCCAAATAACATGAAAGTGTTACTGAACCTTCAGTTTGAATTTCTTTACCTCCATATGTAACAAGTCTCACACTGCTGATTACATTGAGTTGTTCATTAATTCTTACTTTTGGAAATGTGTCTGCTGATATAACATTGCACTTTGAACAAGTGTCTGCTTTGAGCTCTGTGTATTTCCCATTGAACTGAACTATACAAAACACTTCACTTCTTGCTAATAGGTTTACTGTATCAGCTCTTTCTCCAAGTACTGATACAACATCCGCATAGAAAGCTGACTGTTTCGGCTCTACTTGACCAACTTGCTTTTTTGTACAACCTTTCTTTATAACTGAGTGAGGCTTACTTGATTTGCAAAACTTTTGAAAGTGGTTCCACTTTTTACACTTGTGGCATTGCTGACCATATGCTAAACATTTCTCTCTCTTAGACTTGTGATTTGCACTACAATTGCGACAGTTAACAATGAAGCTAGACTTGGGTTTTGCTGAGCTGGTGGTGGAGCTTGCACTTTTCCTGGAACTCTCTGGAAAGCTTTGCACCTTCTTTGGAAACCCTGTGGCTGCCCATTGCTTAGGCCTGTTTCGGTTTGCCACGTGTTGCATGCTATCTACGTTTGCTCTGGAACTTGCTGAAACCATGCTTTTGTCACTAGCAAGCATGTTCGTATGTCTTTCTGCCACTCGTGGATCTGACAAATCTTTATTGCTTTGCTTAATGTCAAACCACTGTCACAAAGTAAAATCTTTCTCACTGCAGCACTATTGATATCACACACTAGTCTGTCCTTTATCAGCTCATCTTTCAAATCACCAAACTGACACATTTTAGTTTTTTTTTCTCAAGTCAGTTATATAAACTGCAAATGTTTCCCTGGTTTCTGATTTCTTGTGGAAAACAAATGCCTCTCTAATGTAATGTTCGTTTGGGGGTTGCACATTTCTCTGAACATACACTTCAAACACTTGGGGTCTTCTCTTGATTCAGCTTGCACAGCAATATGGTGGTCTGCACCTTCATACACTGCTGGTGCATACACAAATGAGATCCTGCTAGATTTAGCAAAATTAATGCCTTGGCGCATGCCTCTTTATCTGCATAAGCTGCTTGTATGAAAATATCGTACTCTTGGTCAAATATTCTCCAGTTCTTTTTAATATTCTGATCAAATACAAGTGTTTGAGGTTTTCAAAATCCGTCTGACATATTAACACATACTAGTGAAGGGTCTTGCAAGCACATACAAATACACACACACACACACACACACACACACACACACACACACACACACACACACACACACACACACACACACACACACACACACACACACACACACACACACACGTGCATAAGTAATTGGCATAAACACAATTTGTTCAATGCTTTTGTGCTCTGTACTTATACTTTCTCTCTTTAAGCTTATCAGAACTGTGTGAATGAACAACCTTGTAGTGCTTTCAATTAACTGGACTTTGCGAAATAAACTTCCCAGGCTTCTTGATGTTTTATTGTATTTTGTGAAATAGCTTTTCAGATTTCTTGATGCTTTACTCTGCTTTGCAAAATATCTTTTAGGTTTCTCGATGCTTTACTGTGCTTTGTGAAATAGCTTTTGAGACTTCTCAATGCCTTACTGTGCTTTGCAAAATAGTTTTTTAGAGCTATCAATGCTTTACGAAACCTGTGGAATAGCTTTTCCAACTTTACAATGCTTTATGGAGCTTTTCGGAATAATTTCTCAGACTTTGTGATGCTTTATGGAATTTTGGATTGGTAAAGGCAGAAATGTTAAAATCATCTACTTTCGAGATTGGTAAAGGCAAAAATGCTAAAGTGATTGAGCATCACTCGCTATGCTGGTGGAATTGGTAAAGGCAGAAATGCTAAAGTAATCACTTGGAACTTTATCGATAAAGGCAGGAATGCTACAGTTATACATCATCACTTGTCAAAGTCATCACTTTAAGAAACATTCGAGAACTTAACGATGCAACTGAGCAATTCATGAGCACTGTAGGTAATTGTAAGAAATGCCTTTCCTTAATGCAAGAAATACATCAAGCAACTGAACAATGAGAATAAATTGAACTTTTGTTGCCAAAATTCAATTTGAAGTATTTGAACTTTGCAAATGACTACATGCAATACACTGAAATGTCTTCCAAAATGGCGGTACCTTGCTAGACAACTCTTTATAGTACAAGAAGTACTCTGTAATGGCAGAACTTTGCGAATAGACACACCCAGCACAAAAACTTATTTTCAAATAACCATGCTTTGACTGAATTACATGAGATAATTGCACATTGCACACAGTGAACTCTTTGAAATGCATACACAGTAATAAGCACACACTGTAAGCACTTTTACACACTCTGAAATACCTTGAATAACTTTAATTATGCCCTTGATACAATACAAAGTCATAGTTATGCCCAAATACAGCACTTTGCCCAAACATGAGCAGTCGCCTTGCTTTATTTTTGCTTACGGTACTCTTTCTTTTTCTTATTATATTCTTTTTGCTCATTTAAGCCCTTTTTCTTTATGCCCAGCATACTTTCTTTGTGCTTGTTTTACTCTAAATATGTCCAATTCTACCTTAAACACACTCGTTCTGCCTTAAACATGCTTGTTTTGCCTTAAAAATGCTAATTTTGCCTTAAACATGCTTGTTTTGCCTTAACATGCTTGTTTTGTCTTAAACATATTTGTTTTGCCTTTAACATATTTATTTTGTACTTTAAACATATTATTTTCATCAAATAATTTTATCTTAAACATTTTCTTTAGTTAACAAACTTTTTGTACTTTCCCCTTGCCTGATAATGTGGTTTGTGCCCTTGTAATGTCCTTTCTTGCCTCTTTGTATGGAGTAAATAATTTGTATTATTTTTCATTACCTTTGATTCTTTCTGGTTGTGTTTGTACTATCTTCTATCAGTTTTACCTTTGCTGTCATATTTACAGCTCATGGCTCCAAATGCTCTTCTTTTTTCCATCCCGATTCTGACACCATGTCGCTTTCGTGTTGGTATTCACTAATAAATGAGTCTTTGTAGATTCTGTTTAAGTAGCTTTATTCTATACAAACACATCACTGTAGAGGCTATTGACTATGACTAAGTAACTTATATAAACTAACTGCTGTGATCATACATGCTCACTCACTGGCTGCTTCTACAAAATGGCACTAGGGATTGCACGTGTTTGGAATTTATATGTGCATGCACAGCCTCACATGCTTTTTAAACACATAACACACACATGCTACATTCTGATCTACAGCACATTTCTATTGATAAAGCAAAATTTGGCAGTGATAGTGGAAATTACGCTGTAAAGTACTCCTATTCTTTCTTCGACAAGTGTCATGGTATCTTTTACTTTCACTTTTCAGGAGAGATCCAAGGTTGCATATTCAAACTGATTAGGGGACATTTGGCAAGGCCAGTGGGGAAATTACCCTATGCTGGAAACTCAGTAAAAAATACTCTTTTTTTGATAAGTGCTGTGGTATCTTTTACTTTAACTTGATCTTCCATTATCTCAGACAAATGAGGCATCAGTTTAACATCTCACCCAAGGGTGTCATCTCAGGAGGGGAGTCCTTCTCCTTATGCTGCATTGTCTTGTCAGTATTGCAAAATGAACCCAAGCCTCTGTTGTTGGAATAGAACCCTCAATCTTCTGATTCTCCAGCATCGTAGGTGAGTGCACTACTACCTGTTGAGACATTAGACTTCCACACCAACCAGTCATGCCTATGCCATTTCCTGCCAATACAATTTCTATTTCCCATGTCCTTTCTGGGAAGAAAATTCTAGTGTTTACTGACTTTTTCAAAAACTATAAGCAGCTGATATGCAGAGTGATTAAGTAAATTCCTTATGGTCACTAATGAGCTTCAGACTTTGGTAAGTTTAAGCCCGTGACACTGCAGTGTAGCATAAGGAGGTACTGCATTCTTGGGGAGTGTCATCCTTCGAATGAGATGTTAAACCAAGTCCCTATCTGCTAGAGTTGGTGACAGCTCAGGTGGATGTAAAATATCCTACAGTACCTATCAAAAAGAATAGAAGATGCTCCCTGATATTCACCAAATGTCCCCCCATAGTATAAATACCACCTTGGGTTTACCCTGAAAGAAGGCTACAAATCTATTGGGACTAAACCCAAATAAAATAAAGAAATAAATGAAGAATGGCCTTTAGTTCTCTAGTGTTAGCCCATTCTGTGTATGCATTACAGAGCTATTACAGTACATGATTTGATGTGTGTTAATTATTGCTCAGCCCACCCTGTCTGCAGACATCCCCATCTAACTGGTAATGCTCAGATCAAAGACAGCAAACAATGTACTTCTCAGATACTGTAGCAACTGTTATGTGTGTATTCAGGACATTCCTGAATCTCTTCAGTCGTTAAAAAACACTGTTTCCTCAGGAAGGCTGATACTTTCATCTACTATACTCTCTGAAAATGCTTCCTCGCTTTGCTGATATTTAGATGTGCAATAAGCAGTACTACTGACTGAAAATGACACATATCAGCTAGTGTAATTAGTGGGCATTTATACAAGAAAATAACTATAGCTGATGTAGAGATGTGAGTGTGTGTGTGTGTGTGTGTGTGGGGGGGCATGTTTTAGACAGCTGTTCTTGGAGGAGGAGGGCACTGACCACAACTCTGATCTGTGATATATAAGAATAAGTATCCTGTTTTTTTTCTTATTTTTACTAGTTATTTCATATTCTATTTATAGCACTTTTTATTGTTTTCTGCCTACTATTTCTTACTGTATTTTATTGCTATAAACTAATCTGCACTATAGTACTGAAACTGTCTGCCTTACAGGGCCTGTTAAATCACTTTTCTTACTGTCACACTGTTTGTAAAGCTTTTTTAGCTAGTTTTACTGTGTGAAAGGTTTTAACTGGAAATGTTTTCTATCTGTTAAGCATCTGTTTGTTTTGATTTCCTGCCAAGGAGTGTATCATATAACTAATTTGTTTGTGGTTAAAAGCATTCTCTAGAGTCTCCTTGCTCCTTTATATGTCTAAAACTTTCATTTAGTATCTCACTGCTGTTTTTCTGCTGTGATTAACATTTCTGTAGTGTTTTCTGCCTAAAATAGAATAGTGTAGCTAGTAGCTGTAGCATAGTCTCCCACCATCCCTCCCTATTGGTGTCTTGTTTTTATACTTGGTAGCTATGCAGTTGCCCGCCCCTAGTGTAAATTTGATTTGAGACACCCCTCCCAGTCCAGTGTCATTAGCTCATTCTACCTAATACAGAGAGAACATTTGGGAAGGCCAACCCCATTAGTTTCTTAACCTTGAATTATCTCCTTTCTCCCTTTCCACTTTACTAATAATAAAAAAACCTTTATTCAGCTGCTTTTACAGTATTTGTGCTTCATCCTTCTACTCTATCACTTCATCTTGGTTTTCTGCTACTTCTTCTCTAAAGTGCTCAGTTGCATCTTCTCTGCTGCATTTATTACTGCTTGTTTTTTAGCCTGTTTAAATTTTAAGTGTTATTCTAAGCCTTTTAGTTTTATTTTAAGCACTTGGGCTTTAGGCCTACCCCTTAGCTCTCCCTGGCCTCTCTCTCTCAGATTCTGGCAAATATGGATGGACAATTTCCTATGTTTTTTCCTGCCAGCCTGGTTGATATGGGCATCCTGAGCATACCTCCCAACCATACTGAATTACTCATTTTTTACTGAGTTTTGGAGTCCAAATAATGGAGTACCATGATTCCTGAGTGGCACCCCTTAATTTCCGAATTTCCTGGTGTTTTATTTAAAAAAAAAATCTGGGTTTTTGAGCTGATGTCATCATGTGCACAGTAACATCAGCTCTATGAAACAGCCTGTCAGAATTCAGCCTAGCTCATTGCGTGCATTTCCGGCCGCACAGAGGACGTTACAATGGCTGTGAATTGCTGAGTCTGTTGCCTGCAATGGAAGTTGTCTGTGACTGTGAGCGAGTTATATGCCGCCTTGGAATTAATTGGTCCATGTGGGAATGGAATTAGGAGGTTCTATGAGTCTGCATTTGCAATGGAGGTTGGTTGCAATTGCAAGCTGCCACTACAGGTCAGTTTATGCCAAATGCTGCTGTTATTAATTGGAGGGAGGTCTGTTCATGCTGCCAATTTATTTATGCTGTTGTTATTCTGCTGATTTTACTTTATTTGTTTGTTTACTTGTGTACTTTATTTGTTGTTTATGTATTAGATTTATTTATGCTGCTGAGTATATTTTATTTGTGCTGTTATTAATTGAAGGGCTGGCCAAAATCCATTCAGTGTGTGTGCGTGTGTGTGTGTGTGTGTGTGTGTGTGTGTGTGTGTGTTAGATTTATTTATGCTGCTGAGTTTATTGTATTCATGCTGTTATTACTTGAAGGGCTAGCCTGGCTGGGAGGTCCATTTAGTGAGTGTGTGTGTGTGTGTTAGATTTATTTATGCTGCCAAGTTTATTTTATCCGTGCTATTATTAATTGAAGGGCTGGCCCAGCTGGGAGATCTGTTCAGTGTGTGTGTAAAGAGCCTAAAGTCCCTCCCCACCACCACTTCCAGATTTATGCCTCATATTTTTGTTCTGTTCCTCATAAAATCTGTGGTTTTGTGGCATATCAGTGAATGATTAAATTCACTAAATAATGATAGGCATTTCAATTTCAGACCATATTCTTAAGAAAATAAATGGTAACACAAAACTTTTTATTCTAGCTTATAAGATCACCATTTGAAATGTGTCCCTATTTTTGGGGCTGTATTCCCCCATTATTGTCTTTGTCCAGGTTTTTTTTGCTAAGAGGTTGAGAGCTATGGTGAGAAGTGAGAACTGAATTCACTAAATGATAGCCATTTAAGTTTCAGTCTTCCTAGCTTTCAGGACACTGCTGATTTGGCATAGTGGTAGATTGCTATGACTGTAGTGTGTAGGGTCCTGGGTTTCAATGCTGTTTCATTGAATGTTAGTTTCAAGGGCAGATAAGTTTTAATACTAAGCCTATTTTCATTGTGAGACTGTATTGCTTTGTTTAGCAGATGTCTATTAGTGTTTGTACATTGTGCTATAAAATGTAAAAATAAAATCCAAATAATCATTGTAAAAGAAAAGCAGTATGCAGATTAGTGTTTATGGTAAATGGGGCCAAATAGCCATGTAATGGGACATTGGAATGGCTGCAGCCTGCAGGGGGACTCTGGTGACATATTTTGGTTATCTGATTTTCAATTTGCATTTAAAAGTTGGTATCCCACAATTCCCATAGAATGGGCGGGGTTAGGTAATTATGTATGGAAATTTTATGTTAATCAGTGTACAGATTTGTCCCTATTTTTCATGGGCCTTGTCCAGATTTTTGATGTTTCCAGGTTGAGAGGTATGATCCTGAGACAGTGTAGCAACTGCCTCATGTACACGGATAACCATCTACTACTACCACCTCGGAACACAATTTGTGAGAGCTGCAATTACATAAAGAAGTTACAGTCTATGCTCTCTCCCTCACAAGTCAGTATATCTGGCACTGGGAAGGTTGTCAACACAATTACTACACCTCAAACACCACCCACATCTACACAACACACACCCACATATGCCGAGGTTCTCAACAAAAACAAACCCAAACAAAGGAGACCTCAGAGGCAAAAACACATGAGAAGTCCACAACCTTCCACATCACTGCCATGCATAGTACACACCCCAGTGTCTCACATCCACTAAGGCCTAACCATAAACCCAACATATTAGTCATAGGAGACTCCATTGTGAGACACACAGATGTGCCTCTCACCAGGCTGGATAAGGAGAAAGTCACGGTTAGTTGTTTGCCAGGTGCCAGAATCTGCCATATCACACATGCACTCAAGTCTCTCAACAACAGGTATTGTTATGACTCTGTCATAGTCCATGTTGGCATGAACAACTTGAGACGTACCTCCCTGAACTATATAAAGAGAGACTTGATTGAGCTCATTGAATATGTGTCACAGGCAGGTATGTCCCTACCTTTAAGCAGCATTCTACCATCACTCAGAATGATGCCTCAATACAAACAGAAAATTATTGACTTTAACAATTAGCTTAGTTTCTGTTGTCATTCCAGGGGGATCCAGTGCCTGACAGCCTGGGAAGATATGATTGACAGACCATAATGCTTTACTAGAGATGGCCTGTACCTGTCTCACATGGGTTTCAGCTTCTGGCAAAGGCCCTTGCCTCCCCCATAGTCCTTTTTTAGGAAAAGTCATGAGGTCGATACTACCAACATACAAATCTCAAAAAATCGCAAATTAAAGGTCATGCTGATAAAAGCTAGGAGTCCAAACATGAAACTGCACTCATTACAATCATTCTTAACCCTGGAAGAAGCTGACATTTGTGCAGTCACAGAAACCTGGTTCAAAGCTGCAGACAGCACCCCAGCCTTACCTGGTTACTCATCCTATCACACATTCAGACCCCAAAATGTGGGCAGCAAAGCTAAAGGAGGTGAAGTTTCAATACATATTAAAGACACACACACCTCCAGGCTGGTCAAACAGTATGAGGCACAGGTGACACTCCAGGTGGAGCTAATCATTGACAAGACCCCTATTCAAATTATAGCTGGCTACAGGACCCAAATTTGACTCAAGATACCCACTACACCTATCTGGACCTCTTCAAATCTATCAAGATTCAACCCTTTATCCTGATCCTGGGTGACTTTAATTACCCAACCATAGATTGGAAAAACTACTCATGCCAGAACACAAACACCCAGAGATTCTTTGATTTTATCAATGCAAATACATTGGCACATCTACCTGATACCCCCACAAGAGGTGATAATATCTTGGACTTGTTATTAACCAACATGAGTAACTACTGCAGCACCACTATGGTATCATCCTCTTTGGTAAGCTTTGACCATAAAGTGGTCACTTTCAAAGTCACCATCTCCCTTGACTCCACTCTAGCTAGGTCAAACAAAAAAACTTCTCCAAAGCTGATTACATCCTTCTGAGGGATGATATAAACAGCTTTACAACCCCCTTCCCCACTGTAGGAACTGGCATCAATGTCCAAATCTACACCAAAGTACTATATGAGCATTTATATAGATGCATGGAATCAGGAATACCAGACAGGACAAAATCATCCTCCGCAAGGAAGAGTAAACCTGTCTGGTGGACATCTGCAATAAAGAAACTATATAACAAAAGGAAATTGCTGTCCAGGACCAAGAAGGAGCAGGTGCCCAATTGGAAGCAATCTCTCCTTAGCCTGAACAAGCAAATAAGAGCACTAGTGAAATCCTCTAAAGCCAACTTTGAGTTCAAATTGGCCACATCTACTAGAGACAATCATAAGGCCTTTTTCACATATGTCCGGAATCTCAAAGAAGCACTCAGATCTGTACAGAACTGGTGGTCAAAGACACCACATACACAAATGCTGTAGATATAGCCAATCTACTGGCTGACAGATTCAGCGAAAATGTCTCCCCTCTGTTCTCCCATCAGGAAATCAGGACATCCCCAGTACCTGCCTCCCACCACGGATCTCTAGGGAACAGGTCATCACTGCCCTCTCAAAGGCAAACCCCCCCCCCCAGCTTCCATGGGACCCAATAACATCCCAGGCTGCATTCTACATGAAATCAGGCATGAACTTGCAGCACCATTAGCCACCCAATTCAGCCAAAGCCTGAGTAATGGCTTTGTCGCAGCCTAGTGGAGGACAGCCACTGTCATCACTTTACACAAAGGTGAAGCATCCACTGATTCAGGAAATTATAGACCCATCAGCCAAACTAGCCTGATCTGCAAGGACATGGAATGGATTATCATGGACCTCATTGACAGGGACATTGGCAAATGCCAAACACTCAACCACACACAGTTTGGCTTTGTCAAGGGGAGGTCATGTCTGTTAAATCTAGTTGACTTCTTTGAGACAGTCACCAAAGCCATGGATGAAGGGAAGATGGTGTACACCACCTACCTTGACCTAGCCAAAACCTTCGACACTATTCCCCCACTCAGGCATAGTAGATAAAATCTCTCAACTAGGCATCAATCCATATGTTACCAGATGGGTAGCAAACTAACTCAGTGATAGAATCCACCTAATCAAAATAGGGGAAGCCACCTCAAGCAATAGACCTGTAACAAGTGGCGTACCCCAGGGACTGGTCTTGGAGCCTCTGTTATTCGGGATATACTTCTCTGAGGTGCAGGCAAAACCAGTGGGCTATGACTGACCAAGTTTGCAGATGACTGCAAGCTTGGTGCAGTCATCAATTCCCCAAGTGATGTAGATGTTCTCCAAGAGGGTCTCACCTAAACAAATGACTGGTGCCAGAAACATGGCCTCAAGTTGAATGTCAAAAAATGCATCATCATCCCCTTTGGGGAGAGTGACATCCTCACATATCACAATAATAACAATGCTCTAAGTATGCAGTCAGTTGTGAGGGATTTGGGCATTCAGGTTGATAGCAACCTGACTTTTGACCACTATGTTGCTTCCATTGTACAGAAAGCTTTCTACATGGCCCACCTCATAAGTAAGGGTATCTCATCCAGGGGCAAAGAGGTCATAAGATCCCTGTCTTCTTCCCTTATAAGGCCAATTATTGAGTACAACGCCCCCTTCAGCATGTACCTCACAAAGCACACGCAGCAGCTGCAGAGACCCAGGGCCTCAAACACCTACCCTACACAGATAGGCTGAAAGCCCTGTCCTTCTACTCAGTTTCATACAGACTTCTCTGAGGTGACCAATGTCTGGCATACAAAGCAATCTCAGTCCCCACCTTGATGGGACTGCTGCATATCCACAAGTCAAGCTCCACTCAAGCAACCCAGATGAGTGACCTGAACCTGGTCTGTGATATCAATAGGACTTGTCAACAGGACAGATTTCTGACCCAGAGACTCCTCCATTTCTGGAACAGACTCCCTCTCCACATCAAGCAGAGCACCTCATTATCGCTTTTTAAGTGCAACCTGGATAACTGGATGGGAAACAGAAAATACACTCCTGGGATTCCACCTGTGTCCCTGCTGGACAGGGGCTCTGGGTGCTGACTTGTCTAAACATGGGCAAAACTCTTGGCTACTCTTATAAGGGCCTCAGGGCAATAGCCTAGTAACCTCCTGTGAGCCTATGAAGCTGTTAAAGAGAAAACACACACACACGCGCGCACACACACACACACACACACACACACACACATACACACATATAGTTCTATGACACTTGATCAATGGTACTTTCATCAAAAGGTTTTTTCATCAAAAACATTTTAAAAAATGACATATCACTATGCATGAACTGAGAAATAACCTTGGAGCATGCAAGTTAAAAACAAAAAATAAAAAGTAAAAAAACATTCTTTTTGCTCTCTTGCACCTCCCCAACCCAGTTAATTTTATATTCTAACTCTGAGATTGCACAATAATGGGGTAAGGGCATATTCCTGAAGCCCTGATAATGATCATGCACACCTGTTGACCATCGGTTTAGTCGACCAAATTGTGTTGTCTAAACAGATGTTGACTTTAACAATGGCCAGCTTAATTACTGGCTCATATGTATATATATATATATATATATATATATATATATATATATATATATATACACACACACACACACACACACACACACACACACACACACATGCACTTTATATAAATGTGTGTGTGTGTGTGTGCATACATATGCATGCATGTGTGTGTGTGTGTGTGTGTGTGTGTGTGTGTGTGTGTGTGTGTGTGTGTGTGTGTGTTGAATCGCAGACTCTATAAGTATTATATTGTTAAGTCAGGCTTGATTTTGCATACCTGGAGAGTGCATAAGAAAGACATAGACAATGATTAAGTAAAAGTGGTAGAAGAACCATGAAGACACTGCATTAGTCACTAAATAGTTGGAGAAAAGTTCCATTTGATTTATTTTTATTTCATTTCAGTTTGTAAATTGGGTAAGTATACTAGTCTGCAGACTCTGTTCAACTGTAACGCAAACCAAAAGTCCAAGACAGTTGCAATTAGATTTAGAGATCAAAGTAATTCATTGTTTACATACCAAATTTGATTGAAATACAAACACATATCATACAATGCAATTTCTGCACAATACACTTTAATACAATAGTGTAATATGTACAAAGACAACATTTATAGATATTGCTGAAATATATTATGGGAAAATGCAGATTGTATAGTGCTGTAATTGTACATTAAATGCAGAATCTGTATAACAGTAATAATATATTAACAATGACCACAAGTTAAGTTGTCACTTTAGCCATCAGTGGTCTCATCATTAAAAATAATGATACTGCTTAATGCAATGTTATGTCACTTAGGAATGGAGATAATCTATATCTAAAGCATGCATCTAACTCATTTAAATGGGTAATGAAAATGTGTGTCTGACTGTGCTGATCAGAGACATCCTCGGTTATATTCTCATATTAATGTGTTAGTGGAGAAGAAGGTTTTAGCTAAGGGGTAAGGAGGAATGAGAAGCATTTAACAAATACGCAAAGTTATGAAAAGAAAAGGTCAAATTTGTACCAGTTATGGCAGACAGAAGTGGAAGCAGCAAATGTAATAGCACTGGCCCAAAAATAATTACTAGAATCTGTTCAGTTACACAGCAGGCTAAAAAATTAGGCTTCAAAGTAATTAACACTTAGTAAAGGAGCCTGCTCAGGTGAAAAAATGTCTATCATTGGGATACCAGATGATAAGTACTGGGTCAGGTTCTATTCATTGTATAAGTGACAGTGTAGAAAGCATAGAAGTAGAATCATGTCTTCTTGTCAATGACTCAAATTTATGAACAGAGCTAATACACAAGAAAAAGTTTAAGGGACCCGGCAAGCTTAGTGGAATTTTCTAAATGATGGCATCTTATACATTTTAAACGCTCATTGTAAGAAGTCTGGACAAAGACAAATATAATTGGGGACAAAGGCCGTAAAATCAGGGACATATTTTAAATACTACTCTTATGAACTTAGAAAATTGCTAGGATAATATGCTTCGCATTGGCATGCATTTTCTGAAGGATATGAGGTCTGAAACTCAAACATCTGTCATTATTTATTGACTTTAATCTTCAATGATTTTCCGGGAAAAAGAAACATATTTTGTGAGGATCAGACCTAAAATATGAGGTAACAATCTGGACAGTTAACAGGTATGCTGTATCTTATATTTAATGCAAAATAATACATTTGGGAAACAGAAACTTGCAAAAGGAATACTCAAATGTAGGTGAAGCAACACATGAGATCTGGCATGCCCTTATTAGATGATCTAAAGGTAGACAAACATTGAGCCAGCAGGCATTGAAAGCAGGTGGGGTACTGCATGGTACAGACAGGAAAAGATATTACAATGACATTTTCCATCTATCTAGATTCTTGAAAATGTTACATATTGTTCTTAACACCTAATTTTTGCCAAGCCGTAGGAGAGAGCCAGTAAAGAGGAGGGCAGCAAAATGGTCCATGTCATCAGCAAAGTGGTGCATATTGTCAGCAAAAAGGTGGATGACGTTCATCAGAAGCTACAGGAAAAAGACCACAAACACCTAATATGCTTACTTGAAGAACAGGATTGTGGGGGATAAAAACAGACACTTAAGAATGTGAATCTTCATGAAATCCAGAGTTTAAGAGTGGAGTTTGTTTTTTAAAGATACATGAGAACATGAGAATACTTAATGAAAATAAGGGGTGAAAGGTGTAAGGAAGATGGTAAGAAGCAGTTTTTACGAAAGAAACAGTTATGGATGACTTGAAGAAACTTTTTAAAGTGATGGTGATTTTAGGCCAGTGCAGAATTCAAGCCTACATGAAAAAGCTGTAAGGAAATCATAAAGGTTGTTCAACTAAATGGCAAAACCCATGGAGTAACACATCTTAACTTCACCCATGCCTTGCACAGATGGTATGTAAGAGAATGCTGCTATGTGAACAATTTGTCTAAATTCATCTCTATTTGACAAACTCTTGCACTGCTTCTTGTTAATTGTTATTAGGTTATGTTATATATATTGACAACTGCATCCCTACTATGTACTGCTGGTGCTGTGAGCCTAAGGGATCACTCCCTGTCCTAATGATAGTAATAGACAGACACCTTACCTCTTAATCGATTCCATCCACTAGTTCTACCTCCTAACAAAAGAATTCATGTTCAGAAGTTGGTCTCTGATTTCCCATACTGGTGGAGACCACATGAAAAGCTTCTGAGTGGCCTTGATCATGTTTAATACATTTATTATAGAGATGTTCAGAGATATAATGAAGAAATTATAAATCTAATACACATGGGTAAGCTCTGAGAATGGATATGTGCAGTTCAGATAAACTGAAATGAAACTGGGAAATAGCTGGTAAGCTAACTGTATCAAAACCAGGATTGGTGTGAAGGAAAGAAAGATTTGCAACTTTGTTCCAATAATTAATATGTCTTTGCATGTTATTCTGAGATCTTAAGTTTACATACCTACTATTTTATCTCATAATGGAACTACGCAGATCAGTGTTGCTATCCATACTTATAGCCCTGAGCTAACCTTTTTGCAACCATGTTTCAAAGTACTAAACCTATAGCATACATGCATATTGTAGCACTCAAATACAATGCCACAGAGAGAACCATGTCAACATTTAGCAAAACAGAATACATTGTGTTTCAAGCATTCACATGTATGTTTGTGCATATAAAGCATGTGCATGCCTGCAGCTACTTGAAAAAGAACAGTCAGGCAAAACAATATTTCACAGCTACAAAATCATCCTCCATTACGTGTAAACCTAATATACCATTGCCTGTACATTCCCATTTGCCAATACCTGCTATTTCTTTCAAACAACCAATCATGATGCAGAAAGGCAACATAAAGGAAATGCCATCTCAGGAGTACCCGTAGACTAATGAAATGCCAATGTGAATGACACTCATAGATACCAAATGAGTATGATGACAAGTGTCTTCTGTCTCTAAACTGTGTTTCATATTATGGACCAAGAGCTTCTACCAAAAGTGACCGAGTACACATAGTCAACCTGTCCAACATATATTATTGCACACATTGTAGTTCAAATGCATGACCTTATCTGTGCTTATGCAGGTGATCTTTTCTCATGGTGCTTGGAGTGGGAATGCATCAGTGTATTTATGGCTTCATAAAATCATTCTCTCATTATGACTTTTAATATGAGGACTCCTTTCTGCAATGTGTCAGTCATGTGTCCAAAATCAGTCCTGTTCTATTTTGGGTGCAAAGTGACATGCATTTTGCCTTGCCAGTGTAACTCTGCAGTTAGATGCACTGTGCAGGTCATCTGGTTAATGTGATACAATCCTTTCTACCATGACTCATGTAAATGTGATTCATTCTTTGAATCATGAATAAAGCATACCGTGGACAACACAGGCTTCACAGAGCTCATTCCATGGTGCAAACAAGACTGTTTGCAAATCTCACCCCTAGATCACCCCTAGAAAACAACTTAGTAACTAGAAATAATACAAGAGTTTGGGTTAGTGTTCTGTTTAGGCACCCTATAGCCTGAAAGGAGAATGTGGGAATTGGCAATCACTTAGTACAAGAGAAATCTCTTTGACTATCTTGTATTCAGAAAGCCAAGTTAAAGGAAACTTCTATTATGGCAGACATAACAGCAGCTGTCTGGTGAAAATTCAGAGGAAGCAGCCAGACAACCTGAATTAGGTGAATTCTCTCTGAAGTCAATGTGACAAAATAAGTTATACTTCTAGCACAAGAAGCCATGCAAACAAAACCATATAATCCTGAATAAAAGTTTTTTACATTAACCATGCAAGGCTTGCTGTCTAATATTCTATTGGAACTAAGTAAAACCACACAAAGCCACAGCGGTTGGACTGCAAGATAAAAATTTTAATGCTTCTGGTACATCAGCTGATGCCTTCAGGGAATACTTTGCATTAACAAAGCAGTCAGTTTTATACAAGTGTATTTAATTAATAAGTAAACAATTAACACACAATAAGTCAATTAAAACCAATTACAAGAGTTACAAATAATTCCCCACCAACAAACCACTTAAAAAGACAGTGCCTATCCCACAAAGTGTATATCAAGCAAATTCAACACACTGCACTTCAAAATTCTAATGTTAAATGTTGAAATTAACCTCCAAATTCATACCATTGGGGGTATGCTGTTCTATAATTTATAATAAATCTGGTCTCTAGCTACATTAATTTCTTTACAAAATTATTATTGCTTACTGAATCACATTGTGGTCTGGCTAACACACTATAGAAAAAACTGTCAGCCAGACCATTGTGTACAGAATGAATGTGGTGAGCAGCTGGGCTATCCAATCTTACATTCCTTATATCTCCAAGATGTTCCAAAAATCTCATCTTTTTGGTTTGTCCTACATACCATTTTTTTTTTGGGGGGGGGGGCAGCTGCAAGCCAAAATATACACTACTCCATCAGATTCCTGTAAGACAAATATCAAAAGCTTAAAAAACAAAGATCTCACAAGAACAGTTATATTTTAGGTGCTCTTTATGTACTGAAAGGATCAGATTCTGTAATAACTCCTTGGGGTGTTAATACCAGGCTGAAACACCTTCACACTGTAAAGTGAAACGATTCACTGGCCTCTGGCTCTCCTTCAGAAGTATGACACCCGATACTATGAGTTCTGTTGCTTTGAAAATATACTTTGATTCTGCCATTGAAACTGGATTATGAAACTAAGTTTTGCACTTTTAAAATGTTTGGTAGGAGACTAAGCTCCCTTCACCCCCAAATAGTGTAATGGCTACAACATCACCCTGCTATCAACTAAATTTAATTTATATAATCACCTCAAGCTCTCTATAATACTCTCACCAGTCTACTGATTGCAATTAGTTAAAGTCCTTGGAATTATAACCAGAAGCTCTAGGTCCCATTATGCCTGACAGCTCCCCCCCCCCAAATCCCAGAAGTCCCTAACCCTCTTAATGTGCTTTATGATGTATGCCAGAAAAAATATGAACTTTCATAATCTTATTGATAAATGCTGGTAAATGGCTACACACAGACTAAAATGTTGTTCCAAATAAGGCACTTAGTATCATGAATTCCTGTTGCTATTAATATTTAAGAAACAAACTGGTCTTAAATTCTATTTAAACTATGCAGCTAGTCTGAAGATTAATTTTAATGATCCCCACAAAGTTTGTGGCTTTGGACCCAGCATTATCATAAATAAAGAAGAAGCTACTTGTTACTGTAATACAGTTAATAGCATTTCTCAGTCTATGGTGCTACAGTACTTGTTACTGTAGTACTGTAGATTAAGAAATGCTAACATTACCAGTGATAGGTAAGCACCTTTCACCTTGAAAGAATAGTTACCTAAATCCCAAACAGCTAAACAGCCACACAGTGAAGGTGATAAAACCAATGAAGACAGGCTAGCTAGCTTGAGATCGTAAGTCATTTTGATCAATGCTGTATAAGGCTACAGCATACAATGATTGATAAAGTTAAAATATGATAAAAGATTTGCAGTGTAAAATAAGATAAAAGATTCACAGCTCTTCAGTGGTGGTTGATAGTCCCAGAGTGGAATTTGAAAGAAGATACTCCATTTTTTACAGGATGTTACAAATGTTACCACATAGTAAGTTTGTTATTTCATATCACAGAACTTTAGAAATGCACCCTTGTACTATATTTGTAAAATACGAGAACAGAAAAAGAGTCACATTTCTGGGTATACTTGGCCATGGCTAAACAGAATTAATTGCTTACAGCCTTTCCTTTTGGTGTCCTGAGGTCACTATCAATACAGCTGCCCAATGGCTTAATGTAATTTGCAACCAGTCTGCACAATAGAACAGAGACTACTGATAGCCTAGCAAACAATCCACATACATAATATAACTAGATGACTAGAATGGCCATGTTTGCCAGATGGCTTCTGGGCTTTGTATTGACTGTTTTATGGCCCATTGTAAGGAGACAGTACAACCCACCTGCTGCCTTAGTACACTGAAGTATCTGAATAAGAGTCCAGAAAGAACCAATACTTCCTAGCAGTGGTGAGTGAGTAAGTGATTCCAGATGAATGAACAGGTCTGTTGGATAAGTTAAGAAGCTTATGATCCATCACCCTTCAAGAAGCCTCATTACTGTAACATACTGCTAATATTTTCTACTTCTGACACACACACACACACACACACACACACACACACACACACACACACACACACACACACACACACACACACACACACACACACACATTTATATATATCAAGGTTACTTTTGAGGGAATGTAATAACTGAGATGTTCTGAGTGAAAAGAGAAGATGATTATCTAATCTCTGATGGTGTTTTGTAATGTATTTGTCACTTTTTGGTATTACAGATGTTTATTCTTTTTGTAAGGTTCCTCAATATGGTTTTGATTTCCCAGCTGTGCATTTTAGATATAGGTTTCAGATAGAACCAGATCAGACCTTAATTTTGGTACAAGGAAAAGGTAATCTGTAATTAACCTCTCAGTAAGAAAGAGTATAATGACACTTCCTGAAGCCTTTCTGAATAGTCCAAGTTTCTGTGAGCTTTCTAGCAATTTACTCCACCTTTTCAAGTTGCTTTATGTGGCTGGTTGAAAGGCTAGAAAATGCAGTGCTGTACTCAATGGGTCAGACGACTTATCTCTCTGGAATAATTAGATGTAATTAAATGTGCTAAAAAATGTGCTTTACTGACTTTTGTAGCTATATAATTCATTAACGTGTACACTGTTGTCTACGATCTATAGATTTTTAATGATGATGCCAATTATGAGTACAATTTATTCTGTAATTATAATTTATTTAATTTATTTAGGCCAAGCCTAATGATATGATATGTACTGACATTAAATGCAAAGTCATTACTACCCCACTAGATTCATATTTTTTGAACATCTTGCAGAAATTTGGCATCTTTTATCAAAGTAGTTACATTACCCAATTTGTAGGTATATGGATTCAGTTATCCAGAGCACATTAATCCCTTTGATATCTGAGAAGAATACAAGAAGAAGCCACACAAGTACAAAATACTCTGCATTACAACTAGTAAACCTCACTGGGATAGACAGGTAACCATTGACATCGTGATATGTAGTGTCATGTTGCTTAACCAGTGCTTTGGTCTTGGAATTATGCAAGGACTGACATTTGCTAATAATTTACAGATCGTGTTTTATATCAGGTATTGTCTAGTACCATCAAAAGGTCAAGATAAGCAACATGCACTGTCAGTCCTTTATCAAGTCCTACTTTTTCTTCTTCAAAGAATGGTGTGCAAGACCCCAAAAGCAAGCTCTCCCCTTAATGAACCCATAGTGTTGCCAGTCTAAAAGAAGCAGTTCCCTTATCTCATTTTGGATAAGGTCTATTATGACTCTATCTCCATTATTTTGCTTATAGAATTCTTATCAGGCTGATGGGGCTACATTTTTTTAGGTCTAATATGACCCTTGACCCCTAACCTTGTAAAATGGTACCACTGCAGCTTGTCACCATACATCTGCATCAACAGACTGAAATGTTAGCATGGCTGATAAGGGTTTAGTTAGATTTTTTCTTGATTCTGTAAAGGAAGCCACTAAGTATGTTGTTTGTGATTTAATATTTTCTGAGTTTTAATTTTATTTGTGGCAGCAGCTATCATATCTTTAATTATACAATGGATGTCTCACCTTGTGTCAGTACCCCTCTGATATATGGCTTTGATTAGTGTGATGTCAGCATAAAATATTTCTGCAAGTACATTCTCTATGCCCTGCAGTCAAGTGATCACATAATTGATTATTGATAACTTGTTAGAGTCACAACTTTTCCATTTCAATTTAATGATGAAACTAAAGAATACCTTATTATTGCTTTCAGTGTCTGAGAACAGGCTGCATTCACGAGGAGAGCTTGTAGGTCTAGTAAGCAGTTGCTGTACTTTAATCATGGCTTGGTTTTATGACTGGTGTAAATTTAAAAGCTATGCAGTACTTTTTTTCCTTCTATATGTTTTGCTTATTTTGTGATCCCACCATTTTTGTGTTAAATTTGCATATGTTTTTTATGTCTTACCAGTGTTTGCTTAAGTACGCCACTTATTGCATCATAGTTTTCATTGGTAAAATCTGGAAAGAATGATTTATTTATGGCCGAGTATGATTTTACAGTTAGAATAAAGATGATGATGATGTCATGATCTGCATAGATTACAGAGGGTCTGCATGGATTACAGAGGGTCTGCATTGATTACAGAGGGTGTAACCATGGGTGATGAGTGAAATTCTCCTGTGTGTGTTGGTACAATATCTAAGATACTTCTATCTCTAGTTGAATTATTTTGCCATCTGTAGCTGAATTTCCTGCTATTTGTTTCAATTGCTTTGATTAATATAGTTAATTAATATTTAGCCAGATTTGTTGGATGTTGATAATTTACCAAGTCCATTTTGGGTAGATGAAATCCTCAATAGGGGTTGTATTTTCCCAGAATTTTACACTCTAGAGTTTAGTCAAGAAATCCTCATATGCCACAATTAGAAAAAAGCAGTGGAATGTACATGACAAAAGCCAATACTACTGATAATTATTGGTATATGAACAGCTATTATTTATTTATTTATTTAATTTATTTTGCATTAGTTAACTGGGATAGTCCGACTGAAATCATGTCCATTTTCAGTGGAGGCCCAGGGAGAAAAGCTCCAAAACAAACAATAACATTAAAACAATGAAGAAATTTACAGATTTGATATGTACAAAAAATGTAAAAGCAAGTTCTCAGGTTAGAGTTACCCCAGGTTACAGTCAGGGGAAAATTTTACAGTAAATTGATTAGTAATTAACATTTAAGATAAGAGTTAGCCAGGCTTGTTACAGTGGCAAATCCAGTTTAGAGCCAGATGTAGTTTAAATCTGGTTTTAAATTGGGGTTAATGTGTTAGTTCTGAGTTTTCCTGCTTCTGGTTTTAAGGTGTTCTTTTACAAATATAGAGGCACCATCTCCTATCCTGTTAGATACACAACAGTGAATGGGAGTATATCCTGGAATTTATGATCTTCATTTTGCATCTTTAGACTGTGTTTTAGTAACAGTACAGATATCAGCATCCTTTTAGCAAAACCTTCTAACATCGGGTTTATATTAGAACATCGAATATTTAATAGTTCGAAACACTAAAGGTCGACCTTTAGTGATTGAACTGTTAAAACATTGAATGTTCAGAAAAAAAATAAATAAATAACCAAAATAAAACTAAACTGTGTAGGCAGGGGGGGCTGCACCTCCCTGCACACCCCACACCCCCCACTACTTAAATACACCAGCTCCAAGACCGCACTACATTGAAATAAATGGAATCTCCCCTTGCAGAGATTTCTGTTTGCTTGTTCAATGTTCTGCGGTTTTGCAATTCTCGTGTCGGCAATGTCAGATTCTACATTGTTGGCTTTCGAGAATGTAATATAGACCCCTAACATCACCCTTTTTATTTTTGTAACTTCTGGCATTCTCAACATGGAGATATGGCAATCAAGCTTTTTGAAAGCCAATAGATTTTAAACTTGAAAAATGAACTTATGAACCTATACATGAGATCTGTGAGGGAAAGGATTAAGATGGTGGTACTATATGTCCTTAATGGAATCATACCTTTCAACTGCACAGATTTTTGCAGAATATCCAGATTTTTGTCTTATATTTTTGGTCCCTTTTTCATAAAATTGTGGCTTTCTGACAAATTAGTGGCAAATCATTAAAAAGTGAAGTTAGAAAATAATGACAGACATTTGAGGTTTAGACTTCATACCCTTCAGAAAATTCATGCTAATGCAAAACCTGTTCTAAGCTTGTAAGAGCAATACTTAAATTTGTCCCTATTTGTAGTACTTTTTTCATGGCTTTGTCCAAATTTCTTACTCTAAGAGTTTGAGAGGTATGAATGGAATTCATATTGATTCTCACTTAGGAGTCTGTAATAGAAAACAACTTATTTTTAAAATTAATGTGACTGGATGTGAAAGTACCAAAATCAATAAAATGGATAAAAGTTATAAAATAAACAACTGATCATTAGTTGAACAAGATAAAATTAAACTTTAAACACTTTTTATTTTCAAGAGTCAGAAAAGCATATTATGTAGGCATTCTAATTTTAAATACCATTTTAATCACACCAAGTACTTGACCGGACCAGTTTGGAATACAGTGCTGCGTTGGGTAACCTCCAAAAAGCCACTTTGCACTGAAGACGCTATATTGTGAAACTGATCAGTCTGTTATGTTAGTTAATGGAATTGCTGTGAATAAATTTTTTTTCTATTTCTTAGTTTTCAGTGCTGTAGTTCTTTTTGCATACTATGTATGTGTATATGTATATGTATATATATATATATATATATATATATATATATATATATATATATATATATATTTATATATATGTGTATGAATATATACACATATATATGTAAAATCCACAGCCAAGTCCAGCATAAAAGTGTAAATCCTCCGTTGCCCTTAAATAAAAAGTCCAGGCAAAAAAATCAAGCTAAATAGCTGCATTTATATTCATATTTATATAATGCAGGATTCTTCCATAAAACATGGGAGCTTGCAAAGCAAATAATGAGAGCAGGTAGCAACCAGACCGGTTTTGCCCCTGACGACATCAGTGGAGTAAAGCATCCTTACATTATTCCCATTTAAATAGCTCAAAATGTAGTTACACAATCCAATTAAATACAAATCAAAGTGTGATCACAAAATACCATTCTCATTATAACTGGTTTCATATATACATACATATATCTATTTTTCAAATACATACACTGATATATGTATATTCATAAAGGACATATTCCAAGATATACATAGATAATACACTAATACATATGTATATTATGATAAAACACTAATACATATGTATATTATAATAAAAGGCATACACGAATACCCATGGCCAAGCAGATATTATACCAACATAACATCAATTAACATTCAAAACAGTGTCTAGAAGGCTCTAATAAAACATATATACACACAATATATGTGTGTATATATAAACCACATACCAAAAATCCATACATTTCCATTCAAATACACATATTAGTCAAATAACACTACAATAGATGAATGCACTTCACAAATGCTCATTTAAGCCAGGCCTATACATAGCACTTAAATTAACTATCTGTAGCCTTTCTTTCCTATCCAAAATCCTGTGCTTAACCGTGTCGGACAAATTTCTACCCCAAACTAAATCTATCCCAACAAATACAAAAAGTGCTGAGGTGTGCTCCATCTTATGTTTATACAAAGCACTTCATGATCTTTTGCAGTTAATATCACTAAGATGCACTGCTATTCGATTTTATGTATGTATATATCTGCTGCAGGGCTGACCACCCAGTGGTGTGAACTTTGGTTTTAGATGATTGTCACTGTTAAAGTGATACCCTGACCATATGTGCAAAAATAGGAAAAAGGGGTTGTGGATGGATACATGGATATATATCTATATCTATATTTATATCCATATCTATATCTATTCCCCAGAGAGGAGGACAACAGCATGCCATGCATGTTAATGAAGGCGCACTGCCTGAGCTCCAAATCCTACACGGAGCATGGACGAGTGCAGGGGGCATGTCTGAGAACAGCCCTCGCAGAATAAACATGCCCCTGCAAAGTAGAACAGAAGAAAGTGTAAATAAATGAGTGAGACCACTCACAGGTGTCCACATATCCCCACCAACAATCCCTATGTGTTCAACAGCAACAGTATATTTAAATGAAATGAAGAAACCCTTTTATTTATTTTTTTTAAAACCCCGAGTACAGCTAACCATAGGTGCGCGGGTGTACCAATCAATAAGCTATGGTTAAAGCAGCTGAAAAGGCTGAAGAGGATAACAAGGAATATATATGCAAATGAAGCAGCACAGTGATAGTGTAGTGATTAGAGCACCTGCCTAAAAAACAGGAATTCCCAGTTTGAGTTCCACTGCAGCACATTTCATTTTCCATGTGAAATCTGTATATGAACATATTTATACATCTTTTTGCCGTATAACCTACATAATAACATTTAAATGTGAACTGGAGTACTGCATTAAATGCACATGGGAAGTGTCAGTGTCATAATGAATAAGGCACTAGTAAGCAGGTTTAAGTACAGATAAGCAGTAGTAAGCGTGTTTAAGTGCATTTGCACGGGGGTAAGCATTGTCTACACAGATTAAGCAAAGTAGAAGCTAACTGAGTGTAAGAAACTGTAACCAGAGGTTAGCAGTGCTTACCGTCGCTCAAACCCGCTCACAACTGCTTTAAAGTGCCTTAATCACTCTGTAGTCAATGGCCCATGTTCTGCCCAGCAACAAAATAAACTGCCTCTGTAAGGCTCAAACTCAGGACCCCGCATACTATACTCACAGTAGTTGACCACTAAGCCATCATAGCAATCAATAAAAATGAGGTATCAGCAAACTAATCCTCACCACAGGAAAATCAAACCAAACATGTGAATTGAATCTATGTACAGTGTGATATATAACCTGCCATAGAACATAAATATGTGAACTGGAGTACTGCAGTAAGCATAGATTTGAGGTGTTATTGTAATAAAGTGTAGAAGTCCCCAGGTCATCATACAGTGTATGTACACATGAATCATGGATACCAGACAGGTATATAACCTGTAATGAAGAATAAATCATTGCCAAATGGCAAATATAGTGCTAATTAACTATTAAGCAATGCTAATCGCAGCACAGCTCAAGTTAGTAAGTGTAAGCAATGTGTAGGGGAGCCAATTCAATCTGCCTAGTGGTATACCTCTTTAAGCAGTGCCAACCTTATGTAAGCAGGTTTGCCCATAGCTTAGCCTTTTCAAAACTGGCCAATCACGGGAAAGTGTGGGGAATTGGCCGTATTTAAACCCCACAGGCGGGAATACTTCCCATAACTGGTTGCAGCTCCCTACTGCAGGCAGAATGGCTGATGTGGGTGAAGGCACTCAATTTAGAGCACAGCGCTGGGGCATCCAGGAGTCAAAATTCATGGTATGGCTCCTGGTAAAACACCATGATCAGAGACCACTGCAGAGCCAGCACCAGGGCTTGCAGTATAAAGTGGAGGCCTGGGACAGTCTTGCCTGTGACCTCACCAGTGCCACAGGTGTCCCCCGGACTGGTGAGCAGGTCAGGCACCACCATGCTGACCTGAAGCGGCAGAGGGGGATGTACTGGAACAGTAGATCCAGGAGTCTCAGCAGATGCCCAGTGCCCAAGTACTGAGTAAGTACTCATTCTACTAAGTAGTAAATTGCCTAGCTTGTGTATACTATGGATAGGTATGGCTAAATATCACTGCATTTCTCTGACAGCTGCAGATGAGTGGGCTGTGAACCAGCAAGCCCATGATGCTAGGCTGCAAAGGCTGCGTCGCAAGGCAGGTTAGTAATCAGTCTGCATGTACTGTCATAACAAATAAATATAAGAGCCTTAGAAAGTGTTGTACCAGTAGAAATAAATGTGTAATAGTCTGTGAATAAAGGTATAACCCCTGGAGTGCTTCTGTTTACTCCTCTCATATGTTGGCGATCTGTTCCATACTATAAATAGTACTGTTGTATCTTAAGCAGTGTCACCCACATCATGGTATGTTGATAAAATGGGTATGAAGTCCTGCATAACAATGTTGCAAGTGCCAAGACGTCAGTCATATCGTACAAGTTAGGGAGACTTAAATAGAAAACAATCGAAAGCTTTACATAATTTTCCTGATAGCACAGGTACATATGCAGATATATATATAACATATACAGATATATATGCATATATATACATATATGTGAACATATGTATCTATATACAATTGATGTTATATGATTATTCGTGAGTCATACATTCATATATATATACATATATATATATATATATATATATATATATATATATCTACATATAGCTGTCCATCTGTCTACATTTACAGATATATATCTGTCCATATGTCCATGCATGTTCGGCTCATATTTTGGCCTGTTCCTCATTCACTCGGCAATTGTCATGGATGATTGCAGCATTGAAGTCAGTAACTAGTGCCAACACCTTTTGTGTTTCAGACTTCATCTCCTTCTACATATGTGTTCTAATACATATAACTGTGTAACTAGCAACATTTTAAGTGTATTAGAGCATTAGTTGACATATATCCCTATTTGTACCCACAGTGTGGCATACTTTGTCCAGACTTCTTGCATTAACAGGTTGTGTAGTATGATATTAATACATTTCCTGTACTGTTGTCTGATTGTGCTGCATGATATGTTTGTGAAAACTTCATGCTATGTATATCTGCCATGATTTAGTGGTAAATAACTATGTGTATGGAGTGCAGGGTCCTGGGTTTGAGCCTCGGAGAGGCAGTTTATTTTGTTGCTGGGCAGAACAAGGGACGTTGGCTACAGAGTGATTAAGGCACTTTTAAGCAGCTGTAAGCGGGTTTGCATGGGTTTGCATGACTGTAAGCACTGCCAACCTCCGCTTATGTTTTCTTACAGTCAGTTAGCTTCAAATTTCTCAACCTGTGTAGGCACAGCTTACCCCCTTGCAAACCCACACAAACCCGCTTACCGCTGCTTAACAGTGCTTACGGACACTTACCCATGTGCTAATTCCTTTAAAAGAAAGAAAAAGCGGTTGATAGGAAAGTGGTGAAAAACGGGGCACAAAGAGGGAAAGACAGTAGGGAAAATAGCTAGGTATTTGTAGGAAGGGTATAGGAAAGGTCCATAGCTGCCCATTTGTTCTACAGCAACAGCTGTGCATGTACACTATATTTGCAGGTACATTTGGACCCTCAAACTCCTGGGAGAGGGATGAGGAAAACATATATTCATTGTGATGCCAGTTAGACCAGATTACGTGTTCAGTGGACATGTGTGCAAAATGGACAGCTATGTATGGGGCGAGATTTTTTTGTGGGAACAGATTGACTTTTTTTTTTCAGGTGAGAGTGGGATGTTGGGGAGAGGTAGTAGGTATATTTGGGGAGGCAGGTTTGGTAGGTTAACAGACAAGACACACAAGACGGTTACAGGGCCAGTATATGACATGTGGGAGGTAAGCACCTTGGATGGGGAGGGGTGTTTGGAAGTCGCAAGCCCATGAGCCCCCAACTGGAAACAGTGGGACTGAGGTCTCCACCAATGGGCAGTCACCACTGCACCTTCACGGCCCCCGAAGGTGGCTGTGCTGAGGGCTGTGTAGGAGGGGCAGGCTCACCCTCTAATAGCCCCACTCGGCCCTCAAGCTGGCGTAGCCGCTCTCGATACTATAGATCGAGCTCCCTATGCACCACGGCCCAGACCTGTTGATGGGTGACAGGTTCCCCTTTGCACCTACTCCAAGGGGGGGGGCGAGCCCCATCCCCTGCAGTGGTTCCACATGAAGGTGGCACAGGGCCCATGGAGGAGGAGGTCCCAGGCTGGGCCCCAGATGTGCTGTTGCCCGGTGTCATAGCCAGCTGAGGTGGGGACAGGTGGGTCCACTGGGACCGGCCTTCCCATACGAGCTGTGTTGTCATAGGTTTATGACAGATATGGGTTAGTAACAGTCAACAGCATTCAGGATTAGTTATAACAGCATGCACAGGTATTCCCATTAACGCAACACACCAGATTTAACACAGTTGCAGAGCAAGCAGAATACATGCATATATGGAACAGCAGTGGCCATTACAGGAGCATGCAGGTTTCATTGATGGCAACAGGCCACAAATATGGGTGTATTTTAACATGGCACATGCATAGAAACAAATGTGAATATTTATAAACCATTAGGACATATGTCCCAACAAAAGTTTGGAGTGTACACATACCAGATAAGGAGTGTCATTGGGTTATTATGCACATATGGTAGGGGTGTGAGAGAGAGTTCAATTAACAACTAACATATCCTTGTAGTTTTCACAACATTCTTAGTCACTGCAGTGGTCTTTCCCTTACATGTATTATTACACTACACAATGGCCTTATATTGTACACTGGTATGTTTATAAATTATTATATACGTGACCTGTGTCTTACATACAGGTGTGACAGGCTGCAGGTGTTAATGCAACATATGTTGAGAATTACTGTCATACACTTTGGGTGAGGTGCTAGAATGACAGGTTTGTTTCCATATACATTCTCTGACTATGTACATGTTTGACTATCAGCTATATGTCATTGACAGCTGCCTACATTTTTTGGATAATCACACTGGATTTTCAGAGGAACAGGGTATCAAGCTGGTGATATGGGCCATTTATCTGGACATGCTGGACAGATAGGAACAGTTGTGGAGTATGAATATGCATACAACTTACAATTGAACATTCTAGCAAATTCTGTACTGTTGTTGGGTGTAATTATGCATACAGCTTTCTATCTGAACATTGTATCAAAATCTGTACAATTGTGGGGTATGATTATGCATACAACTTAGTAGCACTCCCAGGATTCAAACCCCTGCTGTGTGTGACAAAATATTATAGCTAACATCACAGATATATACAGATGTGTGCATATATATATATATATATATATATATATATATATATAGCCATATGAGATATATATAGGTACATACACATATATACACACAAAAGGTATCAGTAGCCGTACATATGTAGAAGTAGTGTGGAAGAACTGGGTGCAAAGTATATCCCTCAGCCACAAGCCCTTTAACTGCCACCTGTGAAATGTGTAGTGTGGCAACCATTCCCACAAATGAGAATACTGACATTAAACATATACCCACCCACAATTCAAAGGACATGACACGACACACAGGTATGCATACAGAGATAACCTTTATTCGTGTACTATACAATAATGTATGCCAGTACTTACACCACATAAGGTTTGAAATATGTAATCAGTGATGAATGCAAGGCCCACACAAAACAGTAGATGCAAGCAATGTGGATATATACCATACTATGCTGCCCAGGCCAAGGCCTTCAATTAGTACAACAGTAGAAACAGGATTTGCCTTCAGGATACGTAACAATCAACAATTACAGATGTAGTTCAGCAGCCTCCAATTACACCCTGTAGTCAGGCCCTAGGGGGAAAAGTAGCACTTGTGTTAATGCTACAGTATCTTGTACATAACATTGCTTAACCTAACATCTTACTATCACACTGAATGACCCTTGTCTTAACAGTTATATCCCTGAAAAGGTGTCATAGCCTAGGTTAATGGCATTGAACCCCCCCCCCCCATAAAAGGCTGTACAAGGGCAAGGAACACTGTGTACCATACACTTACCTCTGGAATGTACAAGGGCACATATGTGTTCTCCAGCTGTTGCCCCATATATATGGACTTGGCCCAACAGTTGGTGTGGGAGTCCATGACATGACTGGGATGATAGCAGTAATGCTAGTGGTAAATAATGATAGGCCATTACCTAACAACCCTTCCTGTATAACAGCAGGACAAAGACTGGCATATATGTGGAGGACAGAGGCAGGAACATAGGGCCATATTTGCATTATTGCTGTTACACACCCTGGAAATTGCTGGTGTTACCGGATTCATTGCTGCATACCTTTATGCAGGAATACGACATTGAAATACAAATGGATGTAGCCATGTACTGATAGCACTCAACAGACAGAATGCTACTGATATATCTGGGACAATACCTGTGTGGTGCACAGACAAAACCTAACAGCCAGTCCTCTTGGTATCATATGAATAGGCCCACAGTTGAGTGCTATGCAGACAGACAACATTCCATGCAAAAGTACCATGTACATAGAAACCCTGTAAGACCAGCAAGATACACTGCACACAACAACTCTACTCACGCTGTCTGTAGGTCTGGAACCTTACCCAAATGTGGATTTGGCCTGTGTCTGCAGGTTCTGCTGTAAGAGGTATTGCTACCTGCTGTGTGTAACACTGATGTCCACACACAGGAAGGATGTCATCCATACTGGAAAGGTGAAGGGACAACACCCAGAGAAGGCAGCAATTTAAAGTACAGGGTTGCCATGACAGTGGTTATTTGAAGTACTACACAGCAGGCTGCATGCAATTAGCAACTGGTGGACACTGGTGCAGAGGACACCACCTGATCATGTGCAATACCAACAAAAGCATGCTGCAATCTATTCAAACCAACTCAATCACTCTACTGGAGAGAGAGAGAGAGAGAGAGAGAGAGTGAGGGGGAGAGAGAGAGAGAGTGAGGGGGGAGAGAAAGAGAGAGAGAGAGAGAGAGAGAACTTCAAGAAAGGAGAGAGAGAACTTCAAGAAAGGTCACAAAGCTCAGGGTTGTGTTACAGTGGAAAAGACATAACAGGTATGTGAAACAGATATGCATTTACTTGCATGTAGTATATGACATAGAATACTAGGATGTATAATGGGAAAGGATGTATATGTGCCATCAGTACATGTTCCTGTAATGATGTTCTGCTCAACAACTGCACTGGACAATAGTGTCAGTCCCTGTGGGCAGTGGGACATACCTGTCAAATGTGCAGATCAGCAGTGAATGGCAAAGATGTGACCCATGATATCTGTGTTCTGTAAATTACTGTGGCCAACAGCTGGTGGGGATATTAATACTGCCATGATAGACACATGGGTGAGAGACCACACCACCTGGAGGGCATTCATGTTAAAGTGTGGCATAGCATGTCCAACTGCCATAGCAGCATAATATGCTTATCTAAAGTTTGTCACCATATATACCCCCCTAATGTTAGTCTGTGTTCACGTGACACCTGTCTGTGTTGCAGCAAGGCAGAACAGTTCAGCTGTGAAGTAAAGAGAATTACATGACTGTGATCTGTGTTGCAGCAAGGCAGAACAGTTCAGCTGTGAAGTAAAGAGAGTTACATGACTGTGGTCCAGATGTTCGTAAGCACCCCACATACAGATACATATATGTGTGATACATATTCACAGCTGTATATGTCTACAGAACCTCGGACAGTTATACATTTATATAGGTATATAAACAACACATAATGATATCTACACATATATGCACATATATGTCTACAGACAGATATATATATATATATGTGTGTGTGTGTGTGTGTGTGTGTGTGTGTATGCATATATATATATATATATATATATATATATATATATATATATATATATAAAACACAGCCACTGGGGATGCACAAGCAGTGTATTTCTTTGTGCTGGTCCCAAGCCCAAGCCTGGATAAATGGGGAGGTTTGCATCAGGAAGGCCATCTGGCATAAAACTTTGCCAAATAATTAATGCGGACACCAGTAAATATTTCCATACCGGATCGGTCGAGGCCCAGGTTAACAATGTCCACCACCAGTACTGTTAGCCAAGAGGGTGCTGGCGGAAATTGGGCCGAAGGAGGAGAAGAGGCGGAAGGCATGGCCGAATGCAGGAAGAGAGGAGAAAGGCTAGGACTGTGGTAGTGAGGGTCGGAACTTTGAATGTTGGCAGTATGAGTGGTATAGGGAGAGAGCTAGCTGATATGATGGACAGAAGGAAGGTTGTTATATTATGTGTGCAAGAGACCGGATGGAAGGGGAGTAAGGCTAGGTGTATCAGAGGTGGGTTCAAATTGTTTTATCATGGTGTGGATGAGAGGAGAAATGGCATAGGTGTTATCCTGAAGGAACAGTATGCTAAAAGTGTTTTGGAGGTGAAAAGAGTGTCAGATAGAGTGATGTTTATGAAGCTGGAAATTGATGGTGTAATGATGAATGTTGTTAGTGCATATGCTCCACAAGTTGGGTGTGCGATGGATGAGAAAGAAAAATTTTGGAGTGAGTTGGATGAAGTGGTGATGACTGTACCCAAGGGTGAGAGAGTGGTGATTGGAGCAGATTTCAATGGGCCTGTTGGTAAAGGGAACAGAGGGGATGAGGAAGTGATGGGTAGGTATGGTGTTAAGCAAAGGAATGCAGAAGGTCCGATGGTAGTGGATTTTGCGAAAAGGATGGACATGGTTGTGGTGAATATGTATTTTAACAAGAGGGAGGAGCATAGGGTGACATACAAGAGTGGAGGAAGATGCACACAGGTGGATTATATCATATGTAGGAGGGCCAGTTTGAAGGAGATTGGAGACTGTAAATTGGTGATCGGGGAAAGTGTAGTTAGGCAGCATAGGATGGTGGTTTGTAGGATGACGTTGGTGATCAAGAAGAGGAGGAGGAGTGTGAGGGCAGCACCAAGGATCAAATGGTGGAAACTGAAAAAGGGTAATTGTGAGATGGAGTTCAGGGATGAGTTAAGACAGGCACTGGGTGGCAGTGAAGAGTTACCAAATAGTTGGATAACTACAGCAGAGCTAGTAAGGGAGACGGCTTGAAAGGTGCTTGGTATGACATCTGGACAGAGGAAAGATGACAAGAAGACATTGTGGTGGAATGAGGAAGTACAGGAGAGTTTACAGAGAAAGAGGTTGGCAAAGAAGAAGTGGGACTGTCAGAGAGATGAAGAAAGTAGACAGGAGTATAAGGAGATGAGGTGCATGGCAAAGAGAGAGGTGGCAAAGGCTAAGGATAAGGCATATGAAGAGTTGTATGAAAGGTTGGACACTAAGGAGGGAGAAAAGGACCTGTACTGATTGGCTAGACAGAGGGATCGAGCAAGGAAAGATGTGCAGCAGGTAATGGTGATAAAGGATAATGAGGGAAATATACTCACTAGTGAGGAGAGTGTGTTGAGGAGATGAAAAGAGTACATTGAGGGGCTGATGAATGAAGAGAATGAGAGGGAGAGAACGTTGGATGATGTGGGGATAGTGAATCATGAAGTACAATGGACTAGCAAGGAGGAGGTAAGGATAGCTATGAAGAGGATGAAGAATGGAAAGGCTGCTGGTCTAGATGACATAACTGTGGAAGCATGGAGGTGTTTAGGTGAAATGGCAGTGGAGTTTTTAACCAGATTGTTTAATGAAATCTTGGAAAGTGAGAGGATCCCTGAGGAATGGAGTAAAAGTGTTTTGGTACCGATTTTTAAGAATAAGGGTGATGTGCAGAGCTGTAGTAACTACAGAGGGATTAAATTGATCAGTCACAGCATGAAGTTATGGGAAAGAGTAGTGGAAGTTCGGTTAAGAAGGGACATGATGATTACTGATCAGCAGTATGGTTTCATGCCGGGAAAGAGCACTACAGATGTGATGTTTGCTCTGAGAGTGTTGATGGAGAAGTACAGAGAAGGTCAGAAGGAGTTGCATTGTGTTTTTGTAGACTTAGAGAAAGCATATGACAGGGTGCCTAGAGAGGAGTTGTGGTATTGTATGAGGAAGTCAGGAGTGTCACAGAAGTATGTAAGAGTGGTACAGGATATGTACAAGGGTAGTGTGACAGTGGTGAGGTCTGCAGTGGGAGTGACAGATGCGTTTAAGGTGGAGGTGGGGTTACATCAAGGATCAGCTATGAGCCCTTTCTTATTTGCAATGGTGATGGACAGGTTGACAGACGAGATCAGACAGGAGTCCCCGTGGACTATGATGTTTGCAGATGACATTGTGATCTATAGTGAGAGTAGGGAACAGGTGGAGGAGACCCTGGAGAGATGGAGAAATGCTCTTGAGAGAAGAGGAATGAAGATCAGCAGGACTAAGACAGAATATATGTGTGTAAATGAGAGGGAGGATAGAGGAATGGTGAGGATGCAAGGAGTAGAGGTGGTGAAGGTGGATGAGTTTAAATACTTGGGATCAATAGTTCAGAGCAACGGTGAGTGTGGAAGACAGGTGAAGAAGAGAGTACAGGCAGGATGGAGTGGGTGGAGAAGAGTGTCAGGAGTGATTTGTGACAGACGAGTACCAGTAAGAGTGAAAGGGAAGTTCTACAAGAGGGTAGTGAGACCAGCTATGTTATATGGGTTGGAGACAGTGGCATTGAGAAAAAGGGAGGAGTTTGAGCTGGATGTGGCAGAGTTAAAGATGTTAAGATTTGCACTGGTTGTGATGAGGGTGGACAGGATTATGAATAAGTATATTAGAGGATCAGCCCAGGTTGAAAGGTTTAGAGACAAAGCCAGAGAGGCAAGATTACATTGGTTTGGACAGGTGCTGAGGAGGGATGCTGAGTATATTGGGAAAAGATGCTAAGGATGAACCTACCAGGTAACAGGAAAAGAGGAAGGCCTAAGATAAGGTTTATGGATGTGGTGAGAGAGGACATGCAGGTGGTTGGTGTGACAGAGCAAGATGCAGAGGACAGGAAGAAATGGAAACAGATGATCCGCTGTGGTGACCCCTAACTGGAACAGCTGAAAGAAGAAGATGATGATGATGATATATATATATATATATATATATATATATATATATATATATATATATATATATATACACATATATATATTTATGTCAGTACATGTCCCCTGCCATGACATGTGTGAGAGAACATCACACATCAATACACAACATACCTACACACCAGTACATGGCTGCAAGATGGAGTGTGGAGTGTGGTGTGTAACCCATGTTGGGAACACAACGCAATTGTTTGAGAAGGTGGGATATATATGTTGGTGAAGGGTATTAGGCACATATTGGTATGTAGGTCTAGTTGGGTGACAAACAAGACAGCATACAGGGCTGGTATATGACACATGTGGTGGTTAAACACTGTGGACGGGTAGTTACATTTGGAATGTGGAGGCCATTGAGCCCCCACATGAGAACAAAGGGAACATGGTGCCCACCCATGGACAGTCATGACAGCATCTACATGGACATAAAGGTGCCTGGGCTGTGGTCTGAGCAGGTGGAACATGCATGTCAAACCCTGTGTATGTGTACTGCATGCCTCCAGGTGATGTAGGACATATCCCATATCTCTGTGGAGCTCCCTATGCACAAAACCCTGGACCTAACTGGGTAACAGACATATGTCTGTGTGTGTGCTCCATGGGGGGGGGGGGACACCATCCCCTGAGGTGGTTCAACATGAAGGTAGTACTGGAACAGTAGATAATGAGGTTCCATGGTGGGTCACGTATGTGATGTGGACTGATAACATGTGCACATTAGGTAGGAGTGGTGTTCCTGCTGACAAATAACTCCTGCACATACTGGTGTGTAACTGTCATGGAACATATGTGGGTTGTAATAGTCCACACAATCCCAGAACATGTCCAACAGCATGCATAGATATCCCCAATATCACAGAATGGCAGATGTGTAGCAATCACATAGCAGGCATACCACATGCATATGTGGAAACATAGTGGCAGTGACAATGGCATGCAGGTGAAATACTCTGTAACAGCCAAGCAACTCTGGTGTCCCCACAGGGAGCATGTCAATAAAGACATAGCAGAAGGTGTTGTACAATACAATATATGACCCAATGGTACATATACCGGAGGCATAACACTAGCATTGTCTGAACATTAAGTTGGAGCTGATATGGTGGCAGGAGACTGATATGTGCATTGTATTATGGTAAAATTGCCATATGAGTTGCTCAGACATATTTCCATCATTATGTCTTTCAGGGAGTATGGCGCACCCGAGGAATCCCACCTACAGTGCCAGTGAGGATGACATTGTAATCACCAGCATCACTCAGAACTACCAGCTGTTGTTCTCACAGACAAGCCAGGACCAGCAGGAGTGAACAGCCATGTGGAATGATGTGGTCTGCAGGGTGAATGAGCTGGGGATGCACAGCCGTACATATGAGCAGGTCCGCCACCATTGTAGTGACCTGCTCCGCCATGTAGGTTGCTGTGCTGCTGCTGTGCGGGGTGACCACCTTGCAACAGGGGGGGGCATAACATCCATCCCCCCCTCACCAGAGTGCAGAAGCTGCTCATGAGTCTGGTAGCACCTGCCCGCCTACAAGAGCTACAGGCTTATGCAGTCATGGAGGTGGGTGCTACACACACACCAAACATAGAGGATGCAGGTAAGGTTCCAGGGCATATCAGTGGACTACTGTAGTGTATGCATCTGTACAGGTAGATCATGCATATGTGAGATGTGGGGTCTGTTGCTGTGTAGTAGTGATAAGCAGTAATGCATAATCTATAGTACTGTGGACTTCAGCTGTTGTTGTACAGTACTATTGCAGTCACCCTGTAGCAATGCCACAGCTGTGGCCACTGACATCAACTCTATCTCATCTCAATGTAGGTACCTCTGGGATACCAGCAAGGCAGTGCTGGATGCTGGTGAGTCTGGTTTAAGGTTATGCTTGTCAATTCACTGTGCATGTCATAGCTAAGGTGTAGGCCATGTACACATGTAACACACCTACCCATAATGCATGCTGTACATGTGCACTGACAGAGCACACACCTCACTAATGGGATTACCAGCCTCAAACACATGCAATACACAGTCCATCTCAGACAACTATGGCTACACTCCAGTGCACATTGCCCAGGTACAGATGACATCTGCCCAACATACACATCTATGTCATACACAGCGCAGTTGAATATGCTACACATAAAGACATCCCACTCCCTCTGCAAACACACACTCCAGGGTCCTAAACCTCATCAATGCATTACACAGAACATACTGGAGGGATAGAGCCCTGTCCTGGGGAATTCCCACACTCTGGAATGGACTACCCATACATGTCAGGCAATGCTACTCATTACAAAAACACTTGCCAACTGGATGGGAAATGGGGAATTCACCCTGGGTAGTATGTCTGTGCCACAGCCTGACAGGGGCACAGGGGAATAACATTAGTGGCTGGTGCATGGCTGGGAACCCCTGTGGCTAGGCTTATGTAGGCCCCAGAACCAATAGACCAGTACTCACCTATGAACCTATGTGTACCACAGGCAACATCAGCCAGGGCTCAATAATGGTCAATAATGGTCTCTACACTCACCATAGGTACAGTACATTATGTCTGTGGTCGGTCTAATGGTGGTCTATCACTCATACATGCACTACTGATGATGACATCTGTGAATACACACCAAGCATTCACTAAACACATGTCCACATGTAATCCAGAAACACACAGAGGCTGTGAGCAGCAGCAGAAACATGACTTACACACAGATACACATCCTGCAATGGTGTGTACACCTGTGAGGTATGGTGCATAGTACATACCAGGGTGCTGAACAGATGCACAGCAGTGCTGTAGACATGGATGCAGTGAGTTCCAGGGTGAAGGCCATCACCTACTAACAGAAGTCATGCATCACAGCCATGTATAATGTTGGTAATGGGGATTGACTACAGCTGCACTGCATGCTGTTGAGCACCACATGTCCTGCATGCTGACATGTGTGTAATTACAGGTTTGTGTATGATACTGTACTGCACCATCACCTGCTATTGTGTGTGTTATGGGGGTGTGGGAGCTGTCTGTAGGTGCTGTTTGGTGGAGTGTATGGGTTGCCATGTATGTCGACTGCATGTGTGTATATCTGTGTGTGTGGCCATGCCTGCACACACATGTGTGTGTGTGTGTGTGTGTGTGTGTGTGTGTGTGTGTGTGTGTGTGTGTGTGTGTGTGTGTGTACTGTTTAGCGGTGATGTACAGGTCTTACAGTCTGTTCCCTGTTTTCCCCTCACAGGTTGCGAGATGGGGCTGAGTCCCCCCGCAGGGAATCTGATGTCACTGATACAGACAGTGACCAAGAGGATAGGTGTGTTGAGGCACAGGAATGGTCATCAGGGGCTGCCGCTGGGCCACCAATTGACATCCCACACATATCCACCCCATCCACGTACACAGTCACACTGCCTCTACATACCTCATCACTGTTGGCCTTAGCTGAGGGACAGTCTATGTTTGGCATTGGCCAGGACAGTGTGGTATCTATGGCATGTGTGTCAGGACACAGCAGCCATAGCCAGATATCTGGCGGGGTATCACATAGACAGATGTTCAGGGGTGCTCTTCGGAGCACTGCTGGTCATTATGCCCCTGGCAGACGTGCCACATCTATATCAACCACACACATGTTCCAGGCTGTCATGGAGGCACAGGCATGAATGGAATGGTACACCAAGCAGGGTCTAAGGGTGCAAAGGGCTCATCACACCTCTGTAACTGACAGCATCCATGACCTAGCAGGTGCCATCCGTAATTACACCAAGGTCATGGATAGACGGTGGAGTGAGACATTGGATCTCATCCACAATGTCATGTCCATGCATCAGGACAGAGTGGGATAGTTGCGACGGCCACATGGACGTATGCCAGCAACACCAGTAGCTGGAAGTCACCGTGGACATCACACCAGTCACAGCTGCTCCCATAGTGACAGTACCATGGTGGGGTGCTGTCCACAGACCGTAATAGCAGACCACATGCACGTGGCCCTGGCCAGTCCTAGGAGGGACCTGGATCCAGTGGACATCAGTCAACCTTGGGGGACAGTACTCAATCTGGCTTTGTACCTGATACTGCCTGTAGCACCCCTGCCAGGCACAGGTCCCGTGTCCGTGGCCGGAGATGGTGAACTGCAAACCCTGCCAAGTACAGTCTGCAGCTGTCTCATAATTTCCTGTATAGGGCAGCCACATAGTGGAACTGTGCGCATGCAGACACACACACATAAACAACAAAGTTAGGGCAACTGCATACATGCACACACAACATCACCAGTGGCCCATAATAATAGTACTCAGCCCCCTCACACATGCACACATGTTGTAAATTGTATGGCTCAGCCTAGGCCTCTGGCAAACCAACAACACACCCTGTGCATATGATGATACCTGTGCCACTCCCTGACATCTGTAACATCAATGGAGGGACAGGCTAACATGGTGCTGATGCACAGGGTGACTGTACAACACTGTAGCAATGGAATGATGTGTAGCATGTTGTCAGCAGTAAAGTGAAATGCTAATATCTTGGAAGGTGTAGCTGTACAGCCATGATGCATCATAGCTGTAATTAACAATGTTATATTGTTGTCACCATTATCTATTCTGATTGTGTTGTGTTTGTCTATGTACCACATGGCTGATGGGTGTAGTGGTGTCAGCAGGCCTTCTACAGTGGACACCAGTAAGTGTAGTGGATGGTACACATGCCATGGTTGGGTACAACACACAGAGCCTTTGGTTTGGATGCAGTGCAGGTACAAGACTGTACACAGGGATGTATGTCCCTGTGCAGGTAACACATCTGTTGCACATGTAATCCCACCAAGACAGGATAGGCACAACCACACATTGCTATATATGCAGTCTGCGATGTAGATGACATTGAACATGCTAACAGCAGGGTGTATGTCCCTCTTCCCACTCTACTGCGATCCTCACCTCAGTAACATGTGTGTGCCAATGCCGGTGGCATAGCCCTACCCTTAGGAGGGTGTGAGGCAGTCAACTACTGTGAATGGTGTAAAAACAACTAACAACCTGATTACATACACTGTACAGTATTACAGACAGCTATGTGGAGGGATAGATGCAACAGTAACTGCAATAATGGTGGATGTGTCCACAACAGCCACACCCAGTGAGTTATAGCAACCCCAGTAGTGCTGCACACCTCTACAGTGTGGAGGAGGGCATTAACACATC